>NC_056575.1:35373001-35652396 GCF_018340385.1 Cyprinus carpio | reverse complement strand
GCTTAGTTGCACTAAAGAGAGTGTTACTGTTCACAGAAGCGCTAATGCTTACATATAAGTTCATAATCATTAATCTAGTAACTCACTGAAATGTGTTTTTCTTCAATGCAAAAATATTTCTTTTAAGATGTTATAAACATTTTTAATATGGGCAAGATTTAGTCTTAAAAGTACATAAACCAACTTTCTAAAACAGATTAAAAATATTTTCAGCACTTGTGGGCTTTGTTTCTGTTCTTTTGCTTAGTTGCACTAAAGAGAGTGTTACTGTTCACAGAAGCGCTAAACTAAGCGTCTTATGCTGAGACGTTCAAACACAGTTCATGGTCATAAAAATAGTAACTCACTGAAATCTGTTTGTCTACACTGCAAAAAACATTTCATTTTACATGTTAGAAACATCATGAATGTGGGCAAGCTATAGACTTAACTTTGTATAGAAAATCATTCTCTAACAGAGAAAGAAGGTTTTCAGCATGTGTGGGCTGGCATTCTCATCATTTGCTTAGTTGCACTAACAGAGTGTAACTGTTCACAGCGTCTTATGCTTTGAAGCTCAAACATAAGCTCATGATCACAAAACTAGTAACTCACTGAAATGTGTTTTTTGTGCATTGCAAAAACAGTTTCATTTAAGATGTTAGAAACATCTTTAATGTGGGAAAGATTTAGTCTTAACTTTGTACAAATCATCATTCTCTAAAAGAGAAAGAAGGTTTTCAGCACTTGTGGGCTTTCCTTCTGTTCATTTGCTTAGTTGCACTAACAGACTGTTACTGTTCACAGAAGCGCTAAACTAAGCGTCTTATGCTGAGACGTTCAAACATAAGTTCATGAGCTTAAAACTACTAACTCACTGAAATCTGTTTTTCTTCTTTGCAAAAACACTTCATATATGATTTTGGAAACATCTTTAATGTGGGCAAGCTTTAGTAATAATAAAAGTGCATAAACCAACTATCTATAACAGATAAAGAAGATTTTCAGCACTTGTGGGCTTTCCTTCTGTTCATTTGCTTAGTTATACTAAAGAGAGTGTTACTGTTCACAGAAGCGCTAAACTAAGCGTCTTATGCTGAGATGTTCGAACATAAGTTCATGAGCTTAAAAGTAGCAACTCACTGAAATCTGTTTTTCTTCTTTGCAAAAACACTTCATTTATGATTTTAGAAACATCTTTAATGTGGGCAAGCTTTAGTCATAAAAGTGCATAAACCAACTTTCTATAACAGATAAAGGAGATTTTCTAGCACTTGTGGGCTTTCCTTCAGTTCATTTGCTTAGTTGCACTAACAGAGTGTTACTGTTCACAGAAGCACTAAACTAAGCGTCTTATGCTGACTAGCTCTAACATAAGTTCATGATCTTAAAACTAGTAACTCACTGAAATCTGTTTGTTTTTCTTCATTGCAAAAACACTTCATTTCAGATGTTAGAAACATTTTTAATGTGGGCAAGATTTAGTCTTAAGTCATAAAAGTGCATAAACCAACTTTCTCTAACAGATAAAAAGAAGATTTTCAGCACTTGTGGCCTTTCTTTTCTGTTCATTTGTTTAGTTGCACTAAAGAGAGTGTTACTGTTCACAGAAGCGCTAAACTAAGCGTCTTATGCTGAGACGTTCAAATATAAGTTCATGGTCATAAAACTAGTAACTCACTGAAATCTGTTTTTTCCTTCATTGCAAAAAACATTTCATTTCACATGTTAGAAACATCATTAATGTGGGCAAGCTTATAGTCTTAACTTGCATACAGAAAATCATTCTCTAACAGAGAAAGAAGATTTTCAGCATGTGTGGGCTGGCATTCTCATCATTTGCTTAGTTGCACTAACAGAGTGTAACTGTTCACAGAAGCGCTAAACTAAGCGTCTTATGCTGAGACGTTCAAACATAAGTTCATGAGCTTAAAACTAGTAACTCACTGAAATGTGTTTTTCTTGCATTGCAAAAACATTTCATTTAAGATGTTAGAAACATCTTTATTGTGGGAAAGCTTTAGTCTAAAAGTTTGTAAACCATATCATTCTCTAACAGAGGAAGAAGTTTTTCAGCACTTGTGGGCTTTCTTTCTGTTCATTTGCTTAGTTGCACTAACAGAGTGTTACTGTTCACAGAAGCGCTAAACTGAGTGTCTTATGCTGAGACGTTCGAACATAAGTTCATGAGCTTAAAACTAGTAACTCACTGAAATCTGTTTTTCTTCTTTGCAAAAACACTTCATATATGATTTTAGAAACATCATTAATGTGGGCATGCTTTAGTCATAAAAGTGCATAAACCAACTATCTATAACAGATAAAGAAGATTTTCAGCACTTGGCCCACAAGTTCCTTCTGTTTATTTGCTTAGTTGCACTAAAGAGAGTGTTACTGTTCACAGAAGCGCTAAACTAAGCGTCTTATGCTGAGACGTTCAATCACAGTTCATGGTCATAAAAATAGTAACTCACTGAAATCTGTTTGTCTACACTGAAAAAAAAATTCATTTCACATGTTAGAAACATCATTAATGTGGGCAAGCTATAGACTTAACTTTGTACAGAAAATCATTCTCTAACAGAGAAAGAAGATTTTCAGCATGTGTGGGGTGGCATTCTCATCATTTGCTTAGTTGCACTAACAGAGTGTAACTGTTCACAGCGTCTTATGCTTTGAAGATCAAACATAAGCTCATGATCACAAAACTAGTAACTCAATGAAATATGTTTTTGTGCATTGCATTTAATGCAACAGATTTAGTTACTGTTCACTTTGTACAAATCATCATTCTCTAAAAGAGAAAGAAGGTATTCAGCACTTGTGGGCTTTCCTTCTGTTCAATTGCTTAGTTGCAATAACAGACTGTTACTGTTCACAGAAGCGCTAAACTAAGCGTCTTATGCTGAGATGTTCAAACATATGTTCATGAGCTTAAAACTACTAACTCACTGAAATCTGTTTTTATTCTTTGCAAAAACACTTCATTTATGATTTTAGAAACATCTTTAATGTGGGCAAGCTTTAATCATAAAAGTGCATAAACCAACTATCTATAACAGATTTTCAGCACTTGTGGGCTTTCCTTCTGTTCATTTGCTTAGTTGCACTAAAGAGCGTGTTACTGTTCACAGAAGCGCTAAACTAAGCGTCTTATGCTGAGATGTTCGAACATAAGTTTGTTAGTTTGATTAGTTTAACTCACTGAAATCTGTTTTTCTTCTTTGCAAAAACACTTCATATATGATTTTAGAAACATCTTTAATGTGGGCAAGCTTTAATCATAAAAGTGCATTAACCAACTTTCTAGAACAGATAAAGGTGATTTTTTTAGCGCTTGTGGGCTTTCTTTCTGTTCATTTGCTTAGTTGCACTAAAGAGAGTGTTACTGTTCACAGAAGTGCTAAACTAAGCGTCTTATGCTGAGATGATCGAACATAAGTTCAAGAGCTTAAAACTAGTAACTCACTGAAATCTGTTTTTCTTCATTGCAAAAACACTTCATATATGATTTTAGAAACATCATTAATGTGGGCAAGCTTTAGTCATAAAAGTGCATAAACCAACTATCTATAACAGATAAAGAAGATTTTAAGCACTTGTGGGCTTTCCTTCTGCTCATTTGCTTAGTTGCACTAACAGAGTGTTACTGTTCACAGAAGCACTAAACTAAGCGTCCTATTCTCAGAAGCTCTAACATAAGTTCATGAGCTTAAAACTGCTAACACAATAAAATCTTTATTTCTGCATTACAAATGACATATCATTTCACATGTTAGAAACATCTTTAATGTGGGCAAGCTTTAGTCTTAACTTTGTATACAATACATTCTCTATAACATAGAGAAAGTTTTTCAGCACTTTTGCGCTTTCTTTCTGTTCATTTGCTTGGTTGCACTAACAGAGTGTTACTGTTCACAGAAGCGCTAAACTAGCGTCTTATGCTTAGAAGCTCTGACATAAGTTCATGATCATTAAAACTAGTAACTCACTGAAATCTGTTTTTCTTCTTTGCAAAAACATTTCTTTTAAATGTTAGAAACATTTTTAATGTGGGCAAGCTTTAGTATTAAAAGTACATAAACCAACTTTCTAAAACAGAGAAAAAATATTTTCAGCACTTGTTTGCTTTTTTCCTTCTGTTCATTTGCTTAGTTGCACTAACCGAGTGTTACTGTTCACAGAAGCGCTAAACTAAGCGTCTTATGCTGAGAGCGTCCAACATAAGTTCATGATCATAAAACTAGTAACTCACTGAAATCTGTTTTTCTTCTTTGCAAAAAAACATTTCATTTAAGATTTTAGAAACATTTTAATGTGGGCAA
Organism: Cyprinus carpio; assembly: GCF_018340385.1. Taxonomy (NCBI): domain Eukaryota; kingdom Metazoa; phylum Chordata; class Actinopteri; order Cypriniformes; family Cyprinidae; genus Cyprinus; species Cyprinus carpio. The sequence goes on along the minus strand of NC_056575.1, from coordinate 35,648,092 downwards.
GCTTTAGTCATAAAAGTACATAAACCAACTTTCTCTATAACAGAGAAAGAAGGATTTCAGCACTTGTTGTCTTTCTTTCTGTTCATTTGCTTAGTTGCACTAAAGAGAGTGTTACTGTTCACAGAAGCGCTAAACTAAGCGTCTTATGCTGAGACGTTCGAACATAAGTTCATGAGCTTAAAACTAGTAACTCACTGAAATCTGTTTTTCTTAATTGCAAAAACACTTCATATATGATTTTAGAAACATCATTAATGTGGGCAAGCTTTAGTCATAAAAGTGCATAAACCAACTATCTATAACAGATAAAGAAGATTTTCAGCACTTAGTGGCTTTCCTTCTGTTCATTTGCTTAGTTGCACTAAAGAGAGTGTTACTGTTCACAGAAGAAGCGCTAAACTAAGCGTCTTATGCTGAGACGTTCAAACATAAGTTCATGGTCATAAAAATAGTAACTTACTGAAATCTGTTTGTCTACACTGCAAAAAACATTTCATTTTACATGTTAGAAACATCATTAATGTGGGCAAGCTTTAGTCTTAACTTTGTAAAATCTGTCATTCTCTAACAGAGAAAGAAGGTTTTCAGCATGTGTGGGCTGGCATTCTCATCATTTGCTTAGTTGCACTAACAGAGTGTAACTGTTCACAGCGTCTTATGCTTTTGAAGCTCAAACATAAGCTCATGATCACAAAACTAGTAACTCACTGAAATGTGTTTTGTGCATTGCAAAAACATTTCATTTAAGATGTTAGAAACATCTTTTAATGTGGGCAAGCTTTAGTCTCACTTTGTACAAATAATATCATTCTCTAAAAGAGAAAGAAGGTATTCAGCACTTGTGGGCTTTTTTTCTGTTAATTTGCTTAGTTGCACTAACAGACTGTTACTGTTCACGGAAGCGATATACTAAGCGTCTTATGCTGAGATGTTCAAACATAAGTTCATGAGCTTAAAACTACTAACTCACTGAAATCTGTTTTTCTTCTTTGCAAAAACACTTCATATATGATTTTAGAAACATCTTTAATGTGGGCAAGCTTTAGTCATAAAAGTGCATAAACCAACTATCTATAACAGATAAAGAAGGTTTTTTAGAACTTGTGGGCTTTCCTTCTGTTCATTTGCTTAGTTGCACTAACAGAGTGTTACTGTTCACAGAAGCGCTAAACTAAGCGTCTTATGCTGAGATGTTCAAACATAAATTCATGAGCTTAAAACTAGTAACTCACTGAAATCTGTTTTTCTTCTTTGCAAAAAACACTTCATATATGATTTTAGAAACATCTTTAATGTGGGCAAGCTTTAGTCTTAAAAGTGCATAAACCAATCATTCTCTAACAGATAAAGAATTTTTTCAGCACTTGTGTGCTTTCCTTCTGTTCATTTGCTTAGTTGCACTAAAGAGAGTGTTACTGTTCACAGAAGCGCTAAACTACATGTCTTATGCTGAGAGCTCAAACATAAGTTCATGATCTTAAAACTAGTAACTCACTGAAAAATGTGTTTTCTGCTTTGCAAAAACATTTCATTTAAGATTTAGAAACATTTTAATGTGGGCAAGCTTTAGTCATAAAAGTGCATAAACCAACTTTCTATAACAGATAAAGAAGATTTTCAGCACTTGTGGGCTTTCCTTCTGTTCATTTGCTTAGTTGCACTAACAGAGTGTTACTGTTCACAGAAGCGCTAAATTAAGCGTCTTATGCTGAGAGTTTTCAAACATAAGTTCATGAGCTTAAAACTACTAACTCACTGAAATCTGTTTTTCTTCTTTGCAAAAACACTTCATTTATGATGTTAGAAACATGTTTAATGTGGGCAAGCTTTAGTCTTAAAAGTGCATAAACCAACATTCTCTAACAGAGAAAAAAGTTTTTCAGCACTTGTGGGCTTTCTTTCTGTTTTTTTGCTTAGTTGCACTAACAGAGTGTTACTGTTCACAGAAGCGCTAAACTAAGCGTCTTATGCTGAGACGTTCGAACATAAGTTCATGAGCTTAAAACTAGTAACTCACTGAAATCTGTTTTTCTTCTTTGCAAAAACAATTCAGTATATGATTTTAGAAACATCTTTAATGTGGGCAAGCTTTAGTCTTAAAAGTGCATAAACCAACTTTCTATAACAGATAAAAATATTTTCAGCACTTGTGGGCTTTCCTTCTGTTTATTTGCTTAGTTGCACTAAAGAGAGTGTTACTGTTCACAGAAGCGCTAAAACTAAGCGTCTTATGCTGAGATGTTCAAACATAAGTTCATGAGCTGAAAACTAGTAACTCACTGAAATCTGTTTTTTTCTTCTTTGCAAAAAACATTTCATATATGATATTAGAAACATCATTAATGTGGGCAAGCTTTAGTCATAAAAGTGCATAAACCATTATCTAAAACAGATAAAGAAGATTTTCAGCACTTTGTGGGCTTTCCTTCTGTTCATTTGCTTAGTTGCACTAAAGAGAGTGTTACTGTTCACAGAAGTGCTAAACTAAGCGTCTTATGCTTAGAAGCTCAAACATAAGTTCATTATCTTAAAACTAGTAACTCACTGAAATCTGTTTTTCTTCATTGCAAAAAACATTCATTTATGATGTTAGAAACATCTTTAATGTGGGCAAGCTTTAGTCTTAAAAGTACAAAAAATCATTCTCCATCATACACTAACAGAGAAAGAAGATTTTCAGCACTTGTGGGGTTTATTTGTTTTGTTTTGCTTAGTTGGTGTTACTGTTTGTTTCTGTTCTAAACTGAGCGTTTTATGCTGAGAAGCTCAAACATAAGTTCATGATCTTAAAACTAGTAACTCACTGAAATCTGTTTTTCTTCTTTGCAAAAAACACTTCATATTGAGATTTAGAAACATCTTTAATGTGGGCAAGCTTTAGTCATAAAAGTGCATAAACCAAACTTTCTCTAACATATAAAGAAGGTTTTCAGCACTTGTGGGCTTTCCTTCTGTTCATTTGCTTTAGTGGCACAAACAGAGTGTTACTTTTCACAGAAGTACTAAACTAAGCGTCTTATGCTAAGATGTTCAAACATAAATTCATGATCATAAAAGTAGTAACTCACTGAAATCTGTTTTTCTTCTTTGCAAAAACACTTCATATATGATTTTAGAAACATCATTAATGTGGGCATGCTTTAGTCATAAAAGTGCATAAACCAACTATTTATAAAAGATAAAGAAGATTTTCAGCACTTGTGGGCTTTCCTTCTGTTCATTTGCTTAGTTGCACTAAACAGAGTGTTACTGTTCACAGAAGTGCTAAACTGAGCGTCTTATGCTGAGAAGTTCAAACATAAGTTCATGATCTTAAAACTAGTAACTCACTGAAATGTGTTTTTCTTCTTTGCAAAAACACTTCATAAGATTTTAGAAACATCTTTAATGTGGGCAAGCTTTAGTCTTAAACTTTGAACAAACAAACATTCTCTAACAGAGGAAAGAGATTTTTCAGCACTTGTGGACTTTCTTTCTGTTCAATTGCTTAGTTGCACTAACACAGTGTTTCTGTACACAGAAGCGCTAAACTAAGCGTCTTATGCTCCGAAGCTCTAACATAAGTTCATGAGCATAAAACTAGTAACTCACTGAAATGTGTTTTTCTTCATTGCAAAAAAAAAACATTTCTTTTAAGAGTTTATAAACATTTTTAATGTGGGCAAGATTTAGTCTTAAAAGTACATAAACCAACTTCTATAACAGATAAAGAAGATTTTCAGCACTTGTGGGCTTTCCTTCTGTTCATTTGCTTAGTTATACTAAAGAGAGTGTTACTGTTCACAGAAGCGCTAAACTAAGCGTCTTATGCTGAGATGTTCGAACATGAGTTCATGATCTTAAAACTAGTAACTCACTGAAATCTGTTTTTTCTCTTTGCAAAAACACTTCATATATGATTTTAGAAACATCTTTAATGTTGGCAAGCTTTAGTCATAAAAGTGCATAAAAAATCATTCTATAACAGATAAAGAAGATTTTCAGCACTTTGTGGGCTTTCATTCTGTTCATTTGCTTAGTTGCACTAAAGAGAGTGTACTGTTCACAGAAGCGCTAAACTAAGCGTCTTATGCTGAGAAGTTCAAACATAAGTTCATGATCTTAAAACTAGTAACTCACTGAAATCTGTTTTTCTGCATTGCAAAAAGCATTTCATTTCATGATGTTAGAAACATCTTTAATGTGGGCAAGCTTTAGTCTTAACTTTGTACAAAAAATCATACTCAACAGAGAAAGGAGGTTTTTCAGCACGTGTTGCCTTTCCTTCTGTTCATTTGCTTAGTTGCACTAACAGAGTGTTAGTGTTCACAGAAGCGCTAAACTAAGCGTCTTATGCTGAGAAGTTCAAACATACGTTCATGGTCTTAAAACTAGTAACTCACTGAAATCTGTTTTTCTTCTTTGCAAAAAAACACTTCATATATGATTTTAGAAACATCTTTAATGTGGGCAAGCTTTAGTCATAAAAGTGCATAAACCAACTATCTATAACAGATTTTCAGCACTTGTGGGCTTTCCTTCTGTTCATTTGCTTAGTTGCACTAAAGAGAGTGTTACTGTTCACAGAAGTGCTAAACTAAGCGTCTTATGCTGAGATGATCGAACATAAGTTCAAGAGCTTAAAACTACTAACTCACTGAAATCTGTTTTTATTCTTTGCAAAAACACTTCATTTATGATTTTAGAAACATCTTTAATGTGGGCAAGGTTTAGTCATAAAAGTGCATAAACCAACTTTCAATAACAGATAAAGAAAGATTTAAAGCAGAACTTGTGGGCTTTCCTTCTGTTCATTTGCTTAGTTGCACTAAAGAGAGTGTTACTGTTCACAGAAGCGCTAAACTAAGCGTCTTATGCTGAGATGTTCGAACATAAGTTCATGAGCTTAAAACTACTAACTCACTGAAATCTGTTTTTCTTCTTTGCAAAAAACACTTCATATATGATTTTAGAAACATCATTAATGTGGGCAAGCTTTAGTCATAAAAGTGCATAAACCAACTATCTATAACAGATAAAGAAGATTTTAAGCAATTGTGGGCTTTCTTTCTGTTCATTTGCTTAGTTGCACTAAAAGTGTACTGTTCACAGAAGCGCTAAACTAAGCGTCTTATGCTGAGAGCTCTAACATAAGTTCATTAGCTTAAAACTGCTAACACAAAATCTTTATTTCTGCATTGCAAATGACATATCATTTCACATGTTAGAAACATCATGAATGTGGGCAAGCTATAGACTTAACTTGGTACAGATAATCATTCTCTAACAGAGAAAGAAGGTTTTCCGCACTGTGTGGGCTTTCATTCTGTTCATTTGCTTAGTTGCACTAACAGAGTGTAACTGTTCACAGAAGCACTAAACTAAACGTCCTATTCTCAGAAGCTCTAACATACGTTCATGAGCTTAAAACTAGTAACTCACTGAAATCAGTTTTTCTTCTTTGCAAAAACACTTCATATATGATTTTAGAAACATCATTAATGTGTGCAAGCTTTAGTCATAAAAGTGCATAAACCAACTATCTATAACAGATAAAGAAGATTTTAAGCAATTGTGGGCTTTCTTTCTGTTCATTTGCTTAGTTGCACTAACAGAGTGTTACCGTTCACAGAAGCACTAAACTAAGCGTCTATGCTAAGAGATGTTCAAACATAAGTTCATGAGCTTAAAACTAGTAACTCACTGAAATCTGTTTTTCTTCTTTGCAAAAAACATATGATTTCATATATGATTTTAGAAACATCTTTAATGTGGGCAAGCTTTAGTCATAAAAGTGCATAAACCAACTATCTATAACATATAAAGAAGATTTTCAGCACTTGTGGGCTTTCCTTCTGTTCATTTGCTTAGTTGCACTAAAACAGAGTGTTACTGTTCACAGAAGCGCTAAACTAAGCATCTTATGCTATGTTCAAACATAAGTTCATGATCATAAAACTAGTAACTCATTGAAATCTGTTTTTCTTCATTGCAAAAATATTTCATTTAAGATGTTAGAAACATCTTTAATGTGGGCAAGTTTTAGTCTTAAAAGTACATAAAATCATTCTAAAACAGAGAAAGAAGTTTTTCAGCACTTGTGGGCTTTCTTTCTGTTCATTTGCTTAGTTGCACTAAAGAGAGTGTTACTGTTCACAGAAGCGCTAAACTACATGTCTTATGCTTACTAGCTCTAATATAAGTTCCTAATCATGAAACTAGTAACGCACTGAAATGTGTTTTTCTTCATTGCAAAAATATTTCTTTTAAGATGTTATAAACATTTTTAATGTGGGCAAGCTTTAGTCTTAAAAGTACATAAACCAACTTTCTAAAACAGATTAAAAATATTTTCAGCACTTGTGGGCTTTCTTTCTGTTCATTTGCTTAGTTGCACTAAAGAGAGTGTTACTGTTCACAGAAGCGCTAAACTAAGCGTCTTATGCTGAGACGTTCGAACATAAGTTCATGAGCTTAAAACTAGTAACTCACTGAAATCAGTTTTTCTTCTTTGCAAAAACACTTCATATATGATTTTAGAAACATCATTAATGTGGGCAAGCTTTAGTCATAAAAGTGCATAAACCAACTATCTATAACAGATAAAGAAGATTTTCAGCACTTAGCCCACAAGTTCCTTCTGTTCATTTGCTTAGTTGCACTAAAGAGAGTGTTACCGTTCACAGAAGCGCTAAACTAAGCGTCTTATGCTGAGACGTTCAAACACAGTTCATGGTCATAAATATAGTAACTCACTGAAATCTGTTTTTCTACACTGAAAAAATAATAGTTCATTTCACATGTTAGAAACATCATTAATGTGGGCAAGCTACAGACTTAACTTTGTACAGAAAATCATTCTCTAACAGAGAAAGAAGGTTTTCAGCATGTGTGGGCTGGCATTCTCATCATTTGCTTAGTTGCACTAACAGAGTGTAACTGTTCACAGCGTCTTATGCTTTGAAGCTCAAACATAAGCTCATGATCACAAAACTAGTAACTCACTGAAATGTGTTTTGTGCATTGCAAAAACATTTCATTTAAGATGTTAGAAACATCTTTAATGTGGGAAAGATTTAGTCTTAACTTTGTACAAATCATCATTCTCTAAAAGAGAAAGAAGGTTTTCAGCACTTGTGGGCTTTCCTTCTGTTCAATTGCTTAGTTGCACTAACAGACTGTTACTGTTCACAGAAGCGCTAAACTAAGCGTCTTATGCTTTGAGATGTTCAAACATAAGTTCATGAGCTTAAAACTACTAACTCACTGAAATCTGTTTTTCTTCTTTGCAAAAACCCTTTCATATATGATTTTAGAAACATCTTTAATGTGGGCAAGCTTTAGTCATAAAAGTGCATAAATCATCATTCTCTGACAGAGAAAGATTTTCAGCACTTGTGAGCTTTCCTACTGTTCATTTGCTTAGTTGCACTAACAGAGTGTTACTGCTCTCAGAAGCGCTAATCTACATGTCTTATGCTTACTAGCTCAAACATAAGTTCATGATCATAAAACTAGTAACTCACTGAAATCTGTTTTTCTTCTTTGCAAAAAAATATTTCTTTTAAGATGTTATAAACATTTTTAATGTGGGCAAGCTTTAGTCTTAAAAGTACATAAACCAACTTTCTAAAACAGATTAAAAATATTTTCAGCTCTTCTGGGCTTTCCTTCTGTTCATTTTCTTAGTTGCACTAACAGAGTGTTTCTGTTCACAGAAGCGCTAAACTAAGCGTCTTATGCTCCGAAGCTCTAACATAAGTTCATGAGCTTAAAACTAGTAACTCACTGAAATCTGTGTTTAATCTTCATTGCAAAACCATTTCATTTTACATTTTAGAAACATCTTTAATGTGGGCAAGCTTTAGTCTTAGAAGTGCATAAACCAACTTTCTATACCAGATAAACAAGATTTTCAGCACTTGTGGGCTTTGTGGGTTTGATTTGCTTAGTTGCACTAACAGAGTGTTACTGTTCACAGAAGCGCTAAACTAAGCGTCTTATGCTTTGAAGAGTATTACTGTTCACAGATGATCATAAAACTAGTAACTCACTTAAATCTGTTTTTGTGCATTGAAAACCATTTCAGTTTAGATGTTAGAAACATCATTAATGTGGGAAAGCTTTAGTCCTATCTTTCTACAAACCATCATTCTCTAACAGAGAAAGGTTTTCAGCAGTTGTGGGCGTTCTTTCTGTTCATTTGCTTAGTTGCACTAACAGAGTGTTACTGTTCACAGAAGCGCTAAACTAAGCGTCTTATGCTGAGATGTTCTCATCATTTGCTTAATTGCACTAACAGAGTGTAACTGTTCACAGCATCTTATGCTTTGAAGCTCAAACATAAGCTCATGATCACAAAACTAGTAACTCACTGAAATGTGTTTTTTGTGCATTGCAAAAACATTTCATTTAAGATGTTAGAAACATCTTTAATGTGGGAAAGATTTAGTCTTAACTTTGTACAAATCATCATTCTTTAAAAGAGAAAGAAGGTTTTCAGCACTTGTGGGCTTTCCTTCTGTTCATTTGCTTAGTTGCACTAACAGAGTGTTACTGCTCACAGAAGCACTAAACTAAGCGTCCTATTCTCAGAAGCTCTAAAATAAGTTCATGAGCTTAAAATTGCTAACACATTAAAATCTGTATTTCTGCATTGCAAATGACATATCATTTCAAATGGCAGAAACCTCTTTAATGTGGGAAAGCTTTAATCTTAACTTTCTACAAAACGTCATTCTCTACAGACAAAGAAGGTTTTCAGCACTTGTGGGCTTTCCTTCTGTTAATTTGCTTAGCTGCACAAACAGAGCGTTATTGTTCACAGAAGAGCTAAACAAAGCATCTTATGTTTTGAAGCCCAAACATAAGCTCATGATCATAAAACTAGTAACTCACTGAAATCTGTTTTTGTGCATTAAAAACCATTTCATTTTAGATGTTAGAAACATCTTTAATGTGGGAAATCTTTAGTCTTATCTTTCTACAAAATGTCATTCTCTAACAGCGAAACAAGGTTTTCAGCACTTGTGGGCTTTCCTTCTGTTCATTTGCTTAGTTGCACTAACAGAGTGTTACTGCTCACAGAAGCGCTAAACTACATGTCTTATGCTTACTAGCTCTAATATAAGTTTATAATCATGAATCTAGTAACTCACTGAAATCTGTTTGTCTTCTTTGCAAAAACATTTCATTTAACATTTTAGAAACATCTTTAATGTGGGCAAGCTTTAGTCTTGAAAGTGCATAAACCAACTTTCTATAACAGATTAAAAAGGATTTCAGCACTTGTGGGCTTTCCTTCTGTTCATTTGCTTAGTTGCACTAACAGAGTGTAACTGTTCACAGAAGCGCTAAACTAAGCGTCTTATGCGCAGAAGCTCTAACATAAGTTCATGAGCTTAAAACTACTAACACATTAAAATCTGTATTTCTGCATTGCAAATGACATATCTTTTCACATGGTAGAAACCTCTTTCACGTGGGCAAGCTTTAGTCTTCGTGCATAAACCAAATTTCTATAACAGATTAAGTAGGTTTTCAGCATGTGTGGGTTTGCATTCTGTTCATTTGCTTAGTTGCACTAACAGAGTGTAACTGTTCACAGTAGGGCTAAACTAAGCATCTTATGCTTTTGTGGCGATGCAAAGAGCAGACAAAACAGAGGAGGTTATAGTCTAGGTGGAACCTGCCCCTAAAACACTGACTACGCCACCCTGGGACTCTCACCCAGAGAATGATTTTTTATTTATTTCCTAATTGCAATATCACTAATACACTTAAGGATACACAGGTACATATACAATTCAGCCAGAGACGAGGTTCAATTTTTAAAAGGAACAACAAACTTTATTGCAATAATTTTAAAACTATTTAGAACGCATTCATACTTTAGGGAGGGGAACAGAGGGACAAATTGTAATTGCTGCTGAGGCTTACCAGTGGAGGAGAAGGGGGTCACAAAGGCAAGGAGGAATCCCAGGAAAAGTCACCCGCGTGAACACAAACAAACACTGAAAACACAACAGTGAACACAGCAAGAAAACGGGGTAGACAACACGGCACGCAGGAAGGGGACACCACCACCCAGACACCAACACCACCACCACCACCACCTTCGGCTCTCAGCAACTAAAACAGAGACACACACACACACAAACAATCAATGAAAAGCAACATAAGATTTCAATGAAGAGAACAAAAATATATGTATAAATTCTAAAATACACTTGTCAATAAATCAAGAAAAACAAATATAAAATACATATAAATACATATTTTTAACTAAATTAACAAAAGAAAACCTGATTAAATAAAAAGTCACAAAAAAAAAACGGACCGAAAATGCAACTTTTAGCTTAATTGAAAACTAAATAACGAAAACGAAAAAGAAACAACTTAACCAAATTATAACTGTAAATAGCCAACCCCTTCCGCTAACTTACATTCAAAGCCGTTTAAAATACTGGCCTACAGAAAACAGGAGGCTCACACATTTGACCGTATGGCCATGGTTATCCAGTGGCCGTGAAGGCAAAACGGGCGTGCAGAGATCGAGTAAAGTTGCTGATACAGTGTTCAAAACATGCACGTTAGACAAACAGCAGTCCAGGCAAAACAGCAGCTAGTAAATGAAAGCTCTGTGGCTGAAGACAATCTCCAGTTGAACCAGCCCGGTTCCGATCAAGCAGCGTTTGTGTCAATCCAGAAGGAGGCCGCTCAAAGGATACAAACAGCACAGATAGCGATCGATAACATTCGCTTTTGAATGCGCTGAACAACGAGGTTGAGGAATTACCCGCCAACCGGAGATCTGTAACGCAGCAGCAAAACAACACTGAGCGCGCGACCCGGAAGTATGACGCATTTCCGTCACCAGCGAGGAAGAGGGCAGTCGGAAGGACTACTACCTTATCCCTGGCATTGACTTTGTATGCTTTTAGCAATTCAATAAAAAAAAAAAAAAAAAAAAAAAAAAAAAAAAACCCTGACTACTACCTGTATTTATGTGGGGCCGCAGATTTGATTCTCAAAATAACTTCTTAACAGCGAGGTTTGATTCTCAGGATAGAAAGTTGGTGGAAATCGCAGACAAAATGAGACAAAACAGCATAATGATTGCGACAGTCTCTGTGAAAAAAGTCGGTGGAGTTCAATGCTGCAGAGATTAAGGATTACAAGCAAAAATATGTCATCTTGGAAAAGCAAACAGCAGTTCTGGTGAAGGCCAATGAGGAGTTAAGGATGAAGACGTCAGAGCTCGAAAGATATAAACGGAGATGGAATCTTCGGATTAAAGGGATGAAAGAGCATGCTGACGAGGATGCACGGAAAGAGGTGATTGAACTTTTGAGTAACATAGCTCCACATTTCTGGCACAAAGAAGCTGGAAGATGTCGTCGACTCTGTTCACTGGATTGGAAAAAAGAGAGTGGAAGACACCGTCAGATGATTGTTCAGTTTGCCATGCGTCGATACAGGGACGAATTTTGGAAGATTACAAAGAACTCCCAGCTGTGCATAATGAAGGTGAATTTAGCCATATATGTCTAAAGTTATTATTCCATTATAATCCTATGCTTTAAGTATAGGAAGAAAGATGCCTATGTGACCAGGATGTACCACCAGATGAGAAACATCTGGGTAGACCAATAAAAGGGCCTTGCTCTTTATCAAAACAAGTAGGGGGCCCCTTCTCTCTAGGGAGGAATCGAATTGTAAGCATAAGGAAAATTATGGAATATTTGTAACGCCCTGTATTCTGTATATAAGGAGATACCACATAACATTCGGGAGATCTTCTCACAGAGCACATCTCGGCTTCGTTTCTCTCTGAAATAAAGTCTATCTTCTGGAAACAAAACCCCAAGACTGAGTGTGATCCCTCAGATCCATGGCAGTAGACAAGACACTTCATTTGGCGCCCGAACAGAGACTGGAAAGGAGCAGCAGAGTGGACGACCGCTTTTGAACTGACTGATGAGCAACACACACAGTGGTGGCCACCATATAATAAGGTAGTAATTAGTGTGTAATTAGTAATAATTAGTGTGTGTTGTTGAACGGTTAGTTCTGAGTGGTAAGGTCACTTAAAATCTGCTCTTCCAAATTTAGAATTAAATAAATAAATTAAAATGGGGGGTTTTGTTTCCAGAAGAAAAACTGCATACACATATTTGGTATAATGTTAGGAAGGCCTTGATAGGTGACCTAAATTAAGACTAAATGGTGTAGGCAGAAATTTATTGCATGTAAGGGTCTGTGTTTATTGAAGACTGGTCTAAAGATGGACAGCAATAAACGGGAAATAGATGTAGAATCGCGCGGAAAAGTCCTTTGGATACCGCTCTGTAGAGGTCGTTAGGGAGATACAGAGGGCAGCACGGAAAGGCATAAATTCCTGCAGAGTACTGCTTTTTTACTGTGTTGAGGAAGTGCATCAGTGAAAGAGCGAGTAGAACTGACAGGTCACTCTAGGGAAGAGTGTTATGTTTTGTTGTGTGTGTGTGAAACTGTGTCCGGACGAATGTCTGTGTGAGTGATGAGAATGTTTGAACAAATAAATTCCGTATTGAGTGGGTAAAAACTGCGCACCGTCCCTGGGCTGTCACTTAGGTGTGGCCGTGCAGGATTGGACGCGGTCGGTACCGCACTCGAGAGGGATGATTGAATGATGAGCCCTATTAAATTAAGGGACAAAAGTATGAGAGAATGAGCCCTATAGGATGAAGGGACAAAGGATGAAAGGGTTTAGAAGGAGTGAATGTGTTTAGGAAAATAGAATCAGTAAAATTTGAATCAAGATTTTTTACAGGCTTTTGCATTTTGGATGTCTGTGTGAAAGAGAAGGAGAAATTTTGTGAGCCCAGTGCAGTACAAGTGAGAGCAAGGCATTCAATTAAATAAGTATATTAAACATAAAATAAGTGCAGGCAAAATAATAAAGAGAAGTAAAGATAAATAAGAAATAGAAATATAAATTTTTATACATAGTGAGTGATAGTAAAATAAAGTTGAGACTATCAAGTTATACAAAAAGTGTAAATGCATCAGACAGAATTAATAGCTAAATACTAAGAGGCATGAATAAAGACTAAAAAAAAATAATAATTAGAAAAACTGGTTAAAAATAGATAAGATAAGTTGATAGATGAATAAATATATAGATGAATATAGATAATGAAATAAATAAATATACAGAATTAAAAAAAATTATATATATATTGGATTGTAATATTATAGGAAAAGATACGCCAGCCACTCAGATAAGGCAAGAAATAATAAGATTAAAATATCCACTGTGTAAATAGCAAATAAACAAGATCTCAAACAAATGGCAGAAGAGAACAAAAATATGATGACAAAATGGCCAAAGGAAGGGACATTTGATGTAGCATTGTGTGAGGAGATGGAAACTGATCAAATAAAAAACTACAAAACTGAAAGCACCAGTAAGAAAAGAGAATAAAGAGAAGCAAAGAGGGAGAAGGAGAAAAATAAGTAATAGCCATATTTAAGAAGGAATGTGAGGGCATGTTAAAAAGATTAAAACAGGCCAGGAAAATACTAAACAGGCTGACAAAGAGAGAAAAGGGAAAGGTATTTTTTGAGCCTCCCTATTTCCCTAAAAGGGAGAGTTCCCAATTCTCAAGGGAACAATGGAAGTAACAGAGAACTGAAAATGGAAGGGCATATAGAGATGGATGGAAGAGAGGAACCAGCTGTGAAAACACAGAGGCAGGACAGAAAGAAAAGTAAAGGCTATTTACAGATGAATTGATACAGACAGGCATGAATAGCGTTAGAAAAAATGAAAACAAACCAGGAAGATAAACCCAGGTTTGAGGAAGGATTAGAAAAAATAAGGAGAAAAGATAATAAATAGAAATAGAAGCACGATGTAAATAAGATGTAAATAAATTAGAAAGAGGGATAAGTAAGTTGTTTGACAGTAGTGCGGATGATAATAAGCAGATGAGTTATTTGATAACAGAAAATGGGAAAAGGGCAGAGAAAAGGGGAAACTCAGACAACTGGCTGCACAACTCCCAATTTTAATCAAGGGTGAGCAGGGACAGTAAGTCCCCTGGGCTTCATAGGACCTCGAGGGGCTGGTCACTCACTTCCCAGATATTCATGAGGGGGCTGGAAAGTGGATCAGGGTGTTTGAGAAAGGAACAATGGGCAAACTTTTGGCTGTGAGAGACATTAAAGCTTTGCTGGCTAAAATTGTAGGAGGGGCAAAGATGGATGAAATTCTTCAAACAATTACTCTAAACAGAGCAGTGAACTCTCATAATATGGATGTAATTGTTTTTCGATGCATTCCGTCCAGCAGTGTGGCAGGCACTGGGTACAGAGTACCCGATCAGACTGAATCCTAAATCATTGAAGGGAAAAGAGCTGGGAGACACAGAAAATCCAGCCACATATGTTCAGAAACAGCTGACAAGGTGGAAGCAAGAAACTGAGGGGGATCCAAAAACAGACCCATTAATGGCAACATTGTTTAGCCCACTTACAGCAATCCCTCCAAACGCACACCCGATCCCTGCGCCCATAATTAATGCTTGTACTCAACAGCCAGGACCAAAGGGAGAGAGAAAGAAACCCATACAGCGAGGCCAGAGAGGAAGAGGCTTATACTGGTCCTCCAGGTGTGTGCTGGGCAGATGGAACAGCCCGGACATAATAAAAATGACTATCCCACCTATCCACCTTAAAAGTACCCTCAGTGTGGAAGGGAGAGAGCTGGCGACAGCCTAACCAAGGTCCAGTAAAGGGCCCAGTAAACCCTTGGGGAGGTCCCAATCCAGGTTATTAGGGGTGCCCAGAGAATCCTACAGGGGAGAGTCAGCTTTCAATTTTAACAACTAAAGCTGATCAAGAGCTTATTATGCAAAATAAAATAGAAGGAAAACACCACACCCATGATCTTAGACACAGGTGTTTTTATACCTGTTTGAATTTAAAATGTCTCACATCTCCCATTGTCTGGAAAAATTTGCAAAAACAATAGGATTCTCAGGGAAAAATGCAATTAATTCCAATAACAGCTCCAGTGTGTCTACAAACAAAAGATCAAAGTATAACAATGCCCATTCTGGTATCAAATCTGACTCCTATCAATTTGTTAGGAAGAGATGCATTATTCAAATTAGGGCTACACATTTGGTGTTCTCCAGAAGGAATATATGTTGAAGCAATAGGATCAAAAATACAAATGGTAGTTGCAGAGCCAAAATCAAATGTCTATTGGATAGGACAGATAGAACAAGATGTGAGTCAATAAATGGGGAAAATTTATTGAAACACAGATTCCTCAAGCACAGCTACTTAAATCAGAATTTCAATGCACAATGATAAATGATTAACAGAGAGATGAGAAAATAGAACAAAAATGTCAGAAAGAAACAAAAGGACAGCAAATTGTGTCTCCAACTACATCATAACAGGTAAACGGAGCAGCTATAAATACCAGATGGTGAATTTGTTAAAATTTATATTTTTATTAAAACGAATTCTGTCCGACATATTGCAAAAGATGAAAAAGGCTTATAAATAATAAATGAAATAATAGAACATTTGCCAGCTGAAGTTCCAAACCCGCATACATTACTGATGAATGTTCCTACTGATGCCAAATATTTTACTGTAACTGATCTTTATTCAGTTTACTACAGTGTGCCGCTTGCAGAAGAAAGTAGGTATTTGTTTGCCTTTACAGATAAACAGTTTCATTAAGACAGTTTCATTAAGGGAAACATTACAGTGGATTTTGAAGATAAAAAAGCTTTAGGGTGTCAGGTAGCCATATTAGCACTACATATTGAACCTCAACCTCCATTGGATTATATAATTCGAATTAAACAACAAGCAGGCCCCTACGAACAATAAATGTGGAACAGAAGGGAAGCTAAAAAAGACTAACAAGAGGTCTGGCATACACATGAATGAAACATTGTTGCACCTACTTAACTTATGAATATTCTTGTTGCAGATGCGCATGGTTTTGACCATTGCGCAAGGGTGGAAGTGATAAGGAAAATTATAAGCAAAATTAAACAAATTAAACAGAACGAAGTGATAAGAAAAATTAAACAGAACTATCAAGGCCAAAGTAAACAAAATATGTGAAAGTACTAAATTGAATTGGAATAATGCTTTACCTCTTGCACTAATAAGCTATCGCATGCAAACTAACAGGAACATGCACTTAACACCACATGAAATGCTTACGGGTCGACCCATGCATGTGCCATATTGTAGAAATCCCTGCAATGGACCGCCTCTAGAGCAATTATAACTGAAACTTCGATCTTATATGAAGAAATTAACTGCCATACATAAAGCTATCTATTTACAGGAAAAAAAGAAAAGAGCTCAGAGAGGACTCTGAGACTGCATGTCCAGTTGTTCCAGGTGACTAAGTATATCTGAGGGTATTCCGGAGAAAATGGAATAAGCCCAGGAGAGGGGGACCCTACAAAGAGGTGAGAGCTACTCCAACAGCACTCCAAGTGAAGGGAAGCCCAACCTGGTAGCATCTAAACCACTAGAGTACTAGAGTTCCCTCAGTAAAGGCAGAAAGAAAGGAAAACAGACAAGCAGAAAATGCAGGAGAAAGTAATGAGGAGAAACCAGAGACACATGATGAAGTGCAAACTGAAGAAACCACAAAGAAAGATCCACAAGGAGCTCCTTTCCACCCGTCAGACGAACTGGAGAGGAAAGAAAATAAGTCTGACAAAATATCTGAAGACCATCCTATGCCTAATGCATCTAATAATGCAAACCCAAAATCAACCAATAGAAAGAAACTTGACTTCCCTTCAATTGACTTATCAACCTTTGAATAAAAGTGATAATGATATCATCTCAACAGAACCAAAGACGATCAAATACCTATAGTAAGAACATTAATCGTCAACGCTACGGCTAAGCAAATGGAAGTGATAAAAGTCCCAAATAATCAATAAATGATCACAGAAAGGAGCCTGAAGGAATATTATGAAGGATGGCTAAACAAACTAAACTTAAATGAACAAACTTTTGATGATAGTTCTAGTTACTCTAACGAGGATGATGACGAGGTCCAAAGATGAACCATACCCTGGGTGTAAGTGCTAGCCTTACTTCTGCCCAGGGTGGCCCTCTACGATGCATAAGGTATCTGGGCTGAAGATCAACTATTATAATCTTGTGATATTCAATGTGTTATGTTATGTATGTATTTTTATGTCTTTTATACACTACTGTGACAACCACAAGCAAGAGCTGAACCAATTGCATGCTCATGCTTATAACATTGTTTTCTATTAAGAAAGGGTTTAGGAAGGCTGGATCTTTTACTCCCTCCTAGTCAAGTGTGGAAGGAGATGTTTGGTCCTAGTTGCTCCTTCAGAGTGAAATTACATAATCTAGTCATTGGTGATAATACAGTGTGACTTATTTAGTCACTAGGTAGTGTTAACTAATAAGACCGAATTATGGAGTAGCACTCTGGATAAAAATAATCAAATGTGAGACTTACTAAGTCTCAAAGGGGGGAAATGTAATGAAGGTGAATTTAGCCATATATGTCTAAAGTTATTATTCCATTATAATCCTATGGTTTAAGTATAGGAAGAAAGATTCCTACGTGGCCAGGATGTACCACCAGATGAGAAACATCTGGGGAGACCAACAAAAGGGCCTTTCTCTTTATCAAAACAAGTAGGAGGCCCCTTCTCTCTAGGGAGGAATCGAATTGTAAGCATAAGGAAAATTATGGAATATTTGTAACGCCCTGTATACTGTATATAAGGAGATACCACATAACATTCGGGAGATCTTCTCGCAGAGAACATCTCGGCTTCGTTTCTCTCTGAAATAAAGTCTATCTTCGGGAAACAAAACCCCAAGACTGAGTGTGATCCCTCAGATTCATGGCAGCAGACACGACACTACATGCCTTGAACGTGAAATCAGGTTCGCGGAGGATCTGTCAGCTGAGGACCGGAATGCTCATGCAGCCCTTTGGCCGCTCATCCAGGAAGCTAGAAGCGCCGGTAAGAAGTCGTACTATCGTGGTCCTTTGGGTTACGTCGATGGCCGTCTAATCTCAGTTACAAATCAGAACATGGGTTGAAATCTGCCACGAAAACAATGAAGAGGATGTCACTAGTGTGAATCAAACATGAAGCTCTTCTGCCAGAGCATCAGTTCATATTATATTTTGATTTCTGTTAAATCCTAATATCCAGCATTTCTCTATTCCCTAAAGGGGGATTGTTTTGTTGTGTTTTGTTAATACTTTTATTCTTGTTCTATGTTTAAACTTAACAGTTGCATTTCTTTTCTTTCACTAAATGTTAGGGGTCTGAGAGACAATACAAAAAGAAAAGCTACATTTTTGTTTTGTAAGCAAAAAAAGGCTCAATGCGTTCTTTTGCAGGAAACTCATTCAAGTGGCAGTGATTGTATTTTTTGGTCTAATCAGTGGGGTGAACCAATTTTATTTGCTCATGGCACAAATCGATCAGGGGGTGTTGTTTTCTTTTTAACAACTTCCCTGGGAAACTTGTTGAATCGAGATCTAGTTTGGATGGTCATTGGTTATTTTGCATTCAAAAAATTGAACACTGTTATATTGTGTTAGGAAATGTGTATGGTTATAATAATTTGTCCCAAAACAAACATTTAATTTCAGAAATATCACTGGTATTAGAGGAAATGAAAGCAAAATATGCTACTGATTTTATTGTATTGGGTGGTGACTTTAAAATGGTGTATGATGAGTGGTTAGATAGGTCACCAACTAAATATAATATGAATCATTACAATTCTCTATTATTACTCTTTTGTAATAACCAAGGTTTAATAAATCCCTGGCGTGAATCAAACCCCTGTCTAAGACAGTTTTCTTGGTTTAACCTGATGCTTCTAGCAAGTCCCAAATTGACTTCTGGTTAATTTCTCTAAACTATAAACTATATCTAATATTAAACTATATCTAATATATCGGCAGCTCCCCTAACAGATCACTGTTCAATTGAATTGATCATAAATTATAAAAATAAACCTTTCCGTAACAAAGGTTATTGGAAGTTTAACTCTAACCTTCTCGGAAATGAAGGTTATACGAAATTGGTCAAAAATCTTATTTCAAATATTATTAATGATAATAGTTTGGTTTCCGGGATAAATAAATGGGAATTATTTAAATATAAACTTCGCCAGTTGTCTATTTCGTATAGTAAACAGCTAAACAAATCTTATATTTTAAAAGAGACGTCTATTATTAAAGAAATAAATGAATATTCTAACAAATTAAGTTTAACGGAGTATGATAGATCAAGATTGTTACTCTTGCAATCACAGTTGGATGAAATCTATATGAGAAAACTAAGGGGGCATATATTAGATCAAGAGCTAAGTGGATGGAAAAAGGGGAGAAAAACTCAGCTTATTTCTGCAGACTGGAAAAAAAGCGTCAAGAAAGAAACTCTATATATATTAATGGGGCAGAGTGTTCTAATACACAATTAATAGCTAAAGAAGTCGCCAAATTTTATCAGGCTTTATAGTCATCATCCTCTTCCATTTTAGACCCTAATTCTCTCTTTGAAAAAATTGGACAATTTGTCCCTCATATAGATGACCAATTGAAAATAATATGTGATGGAGAATTAACAATTAGACAATTTGCGACCTATAACCTTACTAAACAATGACTATAAATTACTAACCCACATATATAATAACAGCTTAAAACACACTTTATCCAAAATTATTGGGGAGACACAAACTGGATTCATTAGAGGCCGATCTATACATAAAAATATTTGATTGGTTCTGGACTTGCTGGAGTATAATCAAGAAATAGAGGATGATGGGGTTATTTTATTTTTAGATTTAAGCATTTGATATGTTAGAACATTATTTTATTTTTAAATGTTTAAAATGTATGGGTTTGGTGAAAATTTCTGTAATATTATTCAATTATTCTGTACAAATACAAATAGCTCAGTTGCCCTAACTACAGGTACTTCACCCAGATTTGATGTCAGGAGAGGAGTTAAACAAGGCTGTCCCATCTCACCCTCATTATTTATTTTGGCTATAGAGATGTTAGCTCTCCTAATTAAAAACTCAAATATTGAAAGTTTAAATGTGTTTGGACAGAAAATTGTACTTAGTCAATTGGCTGATGATACAACAGTATTCTATACAAGATTATGACAATGGTGGTTTACAAGCCTTTGACTTCTATTGTATAAATGGAATGTTGAAGGTCAAATGGCTTAAAAATTTTATAACAAATTAATCTAGTTTCTGGTTTTGTATTTCCAGAGGTATATTTAAAAACTGGATGGAATTCACCAGCAGATTTTGTTATACTGGAAGTTACTATATAACCATAATTTTACTCCACATAAAATACCCATATGGAACAATAGATTTATTTTGTCTCGATACAAGTCTCTATGCATTCTTGATTGGCTTGAAAAAGGTGTTTGGTCAGTTCTTCATTTAATGGATGAAAATGGAAGTTTGTTATCTTTTAAAGAATTCTGTTCTAAATATTATTTGCAGTGTGAACGCAAACAATTTGAGTGTGTTTTAAACGCCATTCCAAAAAGTTTTATTTGATACATAACGCTTCTGTCAATATACCAGATGGACCCTGGTGAACTCCCATCTCTTTTTTTTTTTTCTTTTTTTTTTCTTTTTTTTTTTTTTTTTTTCTTTTTCTTTTTCTTTTTCTTTTCTATCATATTCCCAAAAAAAAAAAAAAAAAAAAAAAAAACCTGGCTACGTGTTCTGTACTAGACTAACTGAGACTTGTCATAGCACTTGTATACCGTTGTTGTTTTCTCGTTGATCTGATTGTTTCTACTGTTCTCATTTGTAAGTCGCTTTGGATAAAAGCGTCTGCTAAATGATTAAATGTAAATGTAAATGTAAACTTATTCGCTCTTGTTTCAATTCCATATTATATCCAACGCTTCTATATTATAACAGTGTTTTGCAAGTTTATGATAAATCATCTGAAAAAAATTGTGAACAAAGTATATTAGCTTTCCAGTGGCTCCTAAAGCTAAGGAAACTCATTTTAAAATATTCAGTGGTATATATTCATCAAGTGAATTTTTAAGACAACGGTTTAATTTTTAAGAAAATACCTGTTTTTTCTGTCAAGTTGATATAGAGACAACTGATCTTTTTTTTTTTTCTTGTGTGTTTTCAAATGTTTTCTGGGAAAATATGTCTTATTGGTTGGAGACAAAGATTCATTCACTGCCCACTTTTGCCAGGAAACATATTATGTTTGGAATGATATTGGATGATAATTTTTTTATTTTTATTAATGTAATGTTGATTCAGGGAAAATGTTATTTTTCTGTATTCAAAAGAGACTTTATTTGTAATTATTTGTAAATTTTCATTTGCTTAGTTGCACTAATAGAGCGTTACTGTTCACAGAAGCGCTAAACTAAGCATCTTATGCTGAGATGTTCAAACATAAGTTCATGATCATAAAAATAGTAACTCACTGAAATCTGTTTTTCTACATTGCAAAAAAACATTTCATTTCACATGTTAGAAACATCATTAATGTGGGCAAGCTATAGACTTAACTTTGTACAAACCATCATTCTCTAACAGAGAAAGAAGATTTTCAGCAATTGTGGGCTTTCTTTCTGTTCATTTGCTTAGTTGCAATAACAGAGTGTTACTGTTCACAGAAGCTCTAAACTAAGCGTCTTAGGCTTACTAGCTCGAATATAAGTTCATGATCATGACTCTAGTAACTCACTGAATTGTGGTTTTCTTCGTTGCAAATTATTTCATTTAAGATGTTAGAAACATTTTTTAATGTGGGCAAACTTTAGTCTTAAAAGTGCATTAAACCCACTTTCTATAACAGATTAAAAATGTTTTCAGCACTTGTGGGCTTTCCTTCTGGTCATTTGCTTAGTTGCACTAACAGAGTGTTACTGTTCACAGAAGCGCTAAACTAAGCGTTTTATGCTCAGAAGCTCTACCATAAGTTCATGAGCTTAAAACTACTAACATCATTAAAATCTGTATTTCAGCATTGCAAATGACATATCATTTCACATGGTAGAAACCTATTTCACGTGGGCAAGCTCTACTCTTAACAGTGCATAAACCGACTTTCTATAACAGAGAAAGAAGGTTTTCAGCACTTGTGGGCTTTCTTTCTGTTCATTTGCTTAGTTGCACTAACAGAGTGTTACTGCTCACAGAAACACTAAACTAAGCGGCGTATGCTTACTTGCTCTAATATAAGCTCATGATCATAAAACTAGTAACTCACTGAAATGTGTTTGGTGCATTGCAAAAACATTTCAAGATGTTAGAAACATCTTTAATGTGGGCAAGATGTAGTCTTAACTTTGTACAAATAATCATTCTCTAACAGAGAAAGAAGGTTTTCAACACTTGTGGGCATTCTTTCTGTTCATTTGCTTAGTTGCACTAACAAGAGTGTTACTGCTCACATACGCGCTAAACTAAGCATCTTATGCTTACTAGCTCTAATATATGTTCATGGTCATGAAACTAGTAACTCAGTGAAATGTGTTTTTCTTCATTGAAAAAATATTTCATTCAAGATGTTAGAAACATTTTTAATGTGGGGAAGCGTTAGTCTTAAAAGTGCATAAACCAACTTTCTATAACAGATTAAAAAGGTTTTCAGCACTTGTGGGATTTCCTTCTGTTCATTTGCTTAGTTGCACTAACAGAATGTTACTGTTCACAGAAGCGCTAAACTAGGCGTCTTATGCTCAGAAGCTCTAAGATAAATTCATGAGCTTAGAACTAATAATTTTAGATGTTAGAAACATCTTTAATGTTGGAGTGCTTTAGTCTTGTCTTTCTACAAAACGTCATTCTCTAACAGAGAAATAAGGTTTTCAGCACTTGCGGGCTTTCTTTCTGTTCATTGCTTAGTTGCAATAACAGTGTGTTCCTGTGTTCAGTGAAGCACTAAACTGAGCGTCTAAAGCTTAGTAGCGCTAACATAAGTTCATGATCATAAAACTAGTAACTCACTGAAATGTGTTTTGTGCATTGCAAAAACATTTTATTTATGATGTTTGAAATATCTTTAATGTGGGCAAGATTTAATCTTAACTTGTTACAACTCATCATTCTCTAACAGACAATGAAGGTTTTTAGCACTTGTGGGCTTTCTTTCTGTTCATTTGCTTAGTTGCACTTATAGAGTGTAACCGCTCACAGGAGCGCTAAACTAAGCATCGTAGGCTTACTAGCTCGAATATAAGTTCATGATCATGACTCTAGTAACCCACTGAATAGTGGTTTTCTTCGTTGCAAATTATTTCATTTAAGATGTTAGAAACATTTTTAATGTGGGCAAACTTTAGTCTTAAAAGTGCATTAAACCCACTTTCTAAAACAGATTAAAAATATTTTCAGCACTAGTGGGCTTTCCTTCTGTTCATTTGCTTAGTTGCACTAACAGAGTGTTACTGTTCACAGAAGCGCTAAACTAATCGTTTTATGCTCAGAAGCTCAAACATAAGTTCATGAGCTTAAAACTACTAACACCATAAAAATCTGTATTTCTGCATTGCAAATGACATATCATTTCACATGGTAGAAACATATTTCACGTGGACAAGCTCTACTCTTAACAGTGCATAAAGCGACTTTCTATGACAGAGAAAGAAGGTTTTCAGCACTTGTGTGCTTTCGTTCTGTTCATTTGCTTAGTTGCACTAACAGAGTGTTACTGCTCAAATACGCGCTAAACTAAGCATCTTTTGCTTACTAGCTCTAATATATGTTCATGGTCATGAAACTAGTAACTCAGTGAAATGTGTTTTTCTTCATTGCAAAAAACATTTCATTTCACATGTTAGAAACATCATTAATGTGGACAAGCTATATACTTACCTTTGTACAAACCATCATTCTCTAACAGAGAAAGAAGGTATTCAGCACTTGTGGGCTTTCTTTCTGTTCACTTGCTTACTTGCACTAATAGATGCGTCTTATGCTGAGATGTTCAAACATAAGTTCATGATCATAAAAATAGTAACTCACTGAAATCTGTTTTTGTGCATTGCAAAAACATTTCATTTTAGATGTTAGAAACATCTTTAATGTGGGAGTGCTTTAGTCTTGTCTTTCTACAAAACGTCATTCTCTAACACTGAAAGAAGGTTTTCAGCCCTTGTGGGCTTTCTTTCTGTTCATTGCTTAGTTGCAATAACAGTGTGTTACTGTGTTCATTGAAGCGCTAAACTAAGCGTCTAAAGCTTAGCAGCGCTCACAATGTTCATGATCATAAAACTAGCAACTCACTGAAATGTGTTTTGTGCATTGCAAAAACATTTTATTTGTGATGTTTGATATATCTTTAATGTGGGCAAGATTTAATCTTAACTTGTTACAAATCATCATTTTCTAACAGACAATGAAGGTTTTTAGAACTTGTGGGCTTTCTTTCTGTTCATTTGCTTACTTGCATTAATAGAGCGTTACTGTTCACAGAAGAGCTAAACTATGTGTCTTATGCTGAGATGTTCAAACATTAGTTCATGATCATATGTTTAGTGAATCACTGAAATCTGATTTTTTGTGCATTGCAAAAACATTTCATTTTAATGTTAGAAACATCTTTAATGTGGGAGAGCTGTAGTCTTATCTTTCTACACAACGTCATTCTCTAACAGAGAAAGAAGGTTTTCAGCACTTGTGGGATTTCTTTCTGTTCATTTGCTTAGTTGCACTAATAGAGTGTAACAGCTCACAGGAGAGCTAAACTAAGCGTCTTAGGCTTATTAGCTCGAATATAAGTTCATGATCATGACTCTAATAACTCACTGAATTGTGGTTTTCTTCGTTGCAAATTATTTCATTTAAGATGTTAGAAACATTTTTAATATGGGCAAACTTTAGTCTTAAAAGTGCATTGAACCCACTTTCTATAACAGATTAAAATGTTTTCAGCACTTGTGGGCTTTCCTTCTGTTCATTTGCTTAGTTGCACTAACAGAGTGTTACTGTTCACAGAAGCGCTAAACTAATCGTTTTATGCTCAGAAGCTCAAAGATAAATTCATGAGCTTAAAACTACTAACACCATTAAAATCTGTATTTTCTGCATTGCAAATGACATATCATTTCACATGGTAGAAACATATTTCACGTGGACAAGCTCTACTCTTAACAGTGCATAAACCGACTTTCTATAACAGAGAAAGAAGGTTTTCAGCACTTGTGGGCTTTCGTTCTGTTCATTTGCTTAGTTGCACTAACAGACTGTTACTGCTCAAATACGCGCTAAACTAAGCATCTTATGCTTACTAGTTCTAATATATGTTCACTGGTCATGAAACTAGTAACTCAGTGAAATGTGTTTTTCTTCATTGAAAAAATATTTCATTCAAGATGTTAGAAACATTTTTAACGTGGGCAAGCGTTATTCTTAAAAGTGCATAAACCAACTTTCTATAACAGATTAAAAAGGTTTTCAGCACTTGTGGGATTTCCTTCTGTTCATTTGTTTAGTTGCACTAACAGAGTGTTACTGTTCACAGAAGCGCTAAACTAGCGTCTTATGCTCAGAAGCTCTAATATAAGTTCATGATCTTAAAACTAGTAACTCACTGAAATCTGTATTTCTGCATTGCAAAAACAAATTTAAGATGTTTGAAACATTTTTAATGTGGGCAAGATTTACTCTTAAAAAGTGCATTGAACCCAATCTTTCTCTAACAATTAATGAAGGTTTGTAGCACTTGTGGGCTTTCCTTCTGTTCATTTGCTTAGTTGCAAAATAGAGTGTATCTGTTCACAGAAGGCTAAACTAAGTTTTATGCTGAGATGTTCAAACATATGTCATGATCAAGCTCTACCATGAAACTAAAACATTTCATTTTAGCATTGTTAACATTCATTTCACATGGTGATAAACATATTTCACGTGGACAAGCTTTACTCTTAACTTTCTACAAACCAACATTCTATAACAGAGAAAGAAGGTTTTCAGCACTTGTGGGCTTTCGTTCTGTTCATTTGCTTAGTTGCACTAACAGACTGTTACTGCTCAATACGCGCTAAACTAAGCATCTTATGCTTACTAGCTCTAATATATGTTCATGGTCATGAAACTAGTAACTCAGTGAAATGTGTTTTTCTTCATTGAAAAAAATATTTCATTTAAGATGTTAGAAACATTTTTAATATGGGCAAGCGTTATTCTTAAAAGTGCATAAACCAACTTTCTATAACAGATTAAAAAGGTTTTCAGCACTTGTGCGATTTTCCTTCTGTTCATTTGCTTAGTTGCACTAACAGAGTGTTACTGTTCACAGAAGCGCTAAAACTAATAGTTTTATGCTCAGAAGCTCAAACATAAATTCATGAGCTTAAAACTACTAACACCATTAAAATCTGTATTTCTGCATTGCAAATGACATATCATTTCACATGGTAGAAACATATTTCACGTGGACAAGCTCTACTCTTAACAGTGCATAAACCGACTTTCTATAACAGAGAAAGAAGGTTTTCAGCACTTGTGGGTTTTCTCGTTCTGTTCATTTGCTTAGTTGCACTAACAGACTGTTACTGCTCAAATACGCGCTAAACTAAGCATCTTATGCTTACTAGCTCTAATATATGTTCATGGTCATGAAACTAGTAACTCAGTGAAATGTGTTTTTCTTCATTGAAAAAATATTTCATTCAAGATGTTAGAAACATTTTTAATGTGGGCAAGCGTTATTCTTAAAAGTGCATAAACCAACTTTCTATAACAGATTAAAAAGGTTTTCAGCACTTGTGGGATTTCCTTCTGTTCATTTGTTTAGTTGCACTAACAGAATGTTACTGGTCACAGAAGCGCTAAACTAGGCGTCTTATGCTCAGAAGCTCTAAGATAATTCATGAGCTTAAAACTAGTAACTCACTGAAATCTGTTTTTGTGCATTGCAAAAACATTTCATTTTAGATGTTAGAAACATCTTTAATGTGGGAGAGCTGTAGTCTTATCTTTCTACACAACGTCATTCTCTAACAGAAAAATAATGTTTTCAGCACTTGTGGGCTTTCTTTCTGTTCATTTGCTTAGTTGCAATAACAGAGTGTTACTGTTCACAGAAGCACTAAACTAAGCGTCTAATCGTGAGATGTACAAACATAAGCTCATGATCATAAAAATAGTAACTCACTGAAATCTGTTTTTCTACATTGCAAAAAACATTTCACTTCACATGTTTGAAACATCATTAATGTGGACAAGCTATAGACTTACCTTTGTACAAACCATCATTCTCTAACAGAGAAATAAGGTATTCAGCACTTGTGGGCTTTCTTTCTGTTCATTTGCTTACTTGCACTAATAGAGCGTTACTGTTCAAAGAAGCGCTCAACTATGCGTCTTATGCTGAGATGTTCAAACATAAGTTCATGATCATAAAAATAGTAACTCACTGAAATATGTTTTTGTGCATTGCAAAAACATTTCATTTTAGATGTTAGAAACATCTTTAATGTGGGAGAGCTTTAGTCTTATTTTTCTACAAAACGTCATTCTCTAACAGAGAAAGAATGGTTTTCAGCACTTGTGGGCTTTCTTTCTGTTCATTTGCTTAGTTGCACTAAAGAGAGTGTTACTGTTCACAGAAGCGCTAAACTAAGCGTCTTATGCTGAGACGTTCGAACATAAGTTCCTGAGCTTAAAACTAGTAACTCACTGAAATCAGTTTTTCTTGTTTGCAAAAACACTTCATATATGATTTTAGAAACATCTTTAATGTGGGCAAGCTTTAATCATAAAAGTGCATAAACCAACTATCTATAACAGATAAAGAAGATTTTCAGCACTTAGCCCACAAGTTCCTTCTGTTCATTTGCTTAGTTGCACTAAAGAGAGTGTTACTGTTCACAGAAGCGCTAAACTAAGCGTCTTATGCTGAGACGTTCGAACACAGTTCATGGTCATAAAAATAGTAACTCACTGAAATCTGTTTTTCTACACTGCAAAAAACAGTTCATTTCACATGTTAGAAACATCATTAATGTGGGCAAGCTACAGACTTAACTTTGTACAGAAAATCATTCTCTAACAGAGAAAGAAGGTTTTCAGCATGTGTGGGCTGGCATTCTCATCATTTGCTTAGTTGCACTAACAGAGTGTAACTGTTCACAGCGTCTTATGCTTTGAAGCTCAAACATAAGCTCATGATCACAAAACTAGTAACTCAATTATATGTGTTTTGTGCATTGCAAAAACAGATTTAGTTACTGTTCACTTTGTACAAATCATCATTCTCTAAAAGAGAAAGAAGGTATTCAGCACTTGTGGGCTTTCCTTCTGTTCAATTGCTTAGTTGCAATAACAGACTGTTACTGTTCACAGAAGCGCTAAACTAAGCGTCTTATGCTGAGATGTTCAAACATAAGTTCATGAGCTTAAAACTACTAACTCACTGAAATCTGTTTTTCTTCTTTGCAAAAACACTTCATATATGATTTTAGAAACATCTTTAATGTGGGCAAGCTTTAATCATAAAAGTGCATAAACCAACTATCTATAACAGATTTTCAGCACTTGTGGGCTTTCCTTCTGTTCATTTGCTTAGTTGCACTAACAGACTGTTACTGTTCACTGAAGTGATATACTAAGCGTCTTATGCTGAGATGTTCAAACATAAGTTCATGAGCTTAAAACTACTAACTCACTGAAATCTGTGTTTCTTCTTTGCAAAAACACTTCATATATGATTTTAGAAACATCTTTAATGTGGGCAAGCTTTAATCATAAAAGTGCATTAACCAACTTTCTATAACAGATAAAGGAGATTTTTGTAGAGCTTGTGGGCTTTCTTTCTGTTCATTTGCTTAGTTGCACTAAAGAGAGTGTTACTGTTCACAGAAGTGCTAAACTAAGCGTCTTATGCTGAGATGTTCGAACATAAGTTCAAGAGCTTAAAACTAGTAACTCACTGAAATCTGAGATTTGTTTTTCTTCATTGCAAAAACACTTCATATATGATTTTAGAAACATCATTAATGTGGGCAAGCTTTAGTCATAAAAGTGCATAAACCAACTATCTATAACAGATAAAGAAGATTTTCAGCACTTAGCCCACAAGTTCCTTCTGTTCATTTGCTTAGTTGCACTAAAGAGAGTGTTACTGTTCACAGAAGCGCTAAACTAAGCGTCTTATGCTGAGACGTTCAAACACAGTTCATGGTCATAAAAATAGTAACTCACTGAAATCTGTTTTTCTACAATGCAAAAAACATTTCACTTCACATGTTTGAAACATCATTAATGTGGACAAGCTATAGACTTACCTTTGTACAAACCATCATTATCTAACAGAGAAAGAAGGTATTCAGCACTTGTGGGCTTTCTTTCTGTTCATTTGCTTACTTGCATTAATAGAGCGTTACTGTTCACAGAAGCGCTCAACTATGCGTCTTATGCTGAGATGTTCAAACATTAGTTCATGATCATAAAAATAGTAACTCACTGAAATCTGATTTTTGTGCATTGCAAAAACATTTCATTTTAGATGTTAGAAACATCTTTAATGTGGGAGAGCTTTAGTCTTATTTTTCTACAAAACGTCATTTTCTTACAGAGAAAGAATGTTTTCAGCACTTGTGGGCTTTCTTTCTGTTCAGTTGCTTAGCTGCACTAAAGCGAGTGTAACTGTTCACAGTAGCGCTAAACTAAGCGTCTTAGGCTTACTAGCTCGAATATAAGTTCATGATCATGACTCTAATAACTCACTGAATTGTGGTTTTCTTCGTTGCAAATTATTTCATTTAAGTTGTTAGAAACATTTTTAATATGGGCAAACTTTAGTCTTAAAAGTGCATTGAACCCACTTTCTATAACAGATTAAAATGTTTTCAGCACTTGTGGGCTTTCCTTCTGTTCATTTGCTTAGTTGCACTAACAGAGTGTTACTGTTCACAGAAGCGCTAAACTAATAGTTTTATGCTCAGAAGCTCAAACATAAATTCATGAGCTTAAAACTACTAACACCATTAAAATCTGTATTTCTGCATTGCAAATGACATATCATTTCACATGGTAGACAACATATTTCACGTGGACAAGCTCTACTCTTAACAGTGCATAAACCGACTTTCTATAACAGAGAAAGAAGGTTTTCAGCACTTGTGGGCTTTCGTTCTGTTCATTTGCTTAGTTGCACTAACAGACTGTTACTGCTCAAATACGCGCTAAACTAAGCATCTTATGCTTACTAGCTCTAATATATGTTCATGGTCATGAAACTAGTAACTCAGTGAAAAATGGGTTTTTCTTCATTGAAAAAATATTTCATTCAAGATGTTAGAAACATTTTTAACGTGGGCAAGCGTTATTCTTAAAAGTGCATAAACCAACTTTCTATAACAGATTAAAAAGGTTTTCAGCACTTGTGGGATTTCCTTCTGTTCATTTGTTTAGTTCCACTAACAGAGTGTTACTGTTCACAGAAGCGCTAAACTAATAGTTTTATGCTCAGAAGCTCAAACATAAATTCATGAGCTTAAAACTACTAACACCATTAAAATCTGTATTTCTGCATTGCAAATGACATATCATTTCACATGGTAGAAAAACATATTTCACGTGGGACAAGCTCTACTCTTAACAGTGCATAAACCGACTTTCTATAACAGAGAAAGAAGGTTTTCAGCACTTGTGGGCTTTCGTTCTGTTCATTTGCTTAGTTGCACTAACAGACTGTTACTGCTCAAATACGCGCTAAACTAAGCATCTTATGCTTACTAGCTCTAATATATGTTCATGGTCATAGAAACTAGTAACTCAGTGAAATGTGTTTTTCTTCATTGAAAAGAATATTTCATTCAAGATGTTAGAAACATTTTTAACGTGGGCAAGCGTTATTCTTAAAAGTGCATAAACCAACTTTCTATAACAGATTAAAAATGTTTTCAGCACTTGTGGGCTTTCCTTCTGTTCATTTGCTTACTTGCAATTATTTAATGTTACTGTTCACAGAAGCGCTAAACTATGCGTCTTATGCTGAGAAGCTCAAAGATAATTCATGAGCTTAAAACTAGTAACTCACTGAAATCTGATTTTTGTGCATTGCAAAAACATTTCATTTTAGATGTTAGAAACATCTTTAATGTGGGAGAGCTTTAGTCTTATCTTTCTACAAAACGTCATTCTCTAACAGAGAAAGAATGGTTTTCAGCACTTGTGGGCTTTCTTTCTGTTCATTTGCTTAGTTGCACTAATAGAGTGTAACCGCTCACAGGAGCGCTAAACTAAGCGTCTTAGGCTTACTAGCTCGAATATAAGTTCATGATCATGACTCTAATAACTCACTGAATTGTGGTTTTCTTCGTTGCAAAAAGTATTTCATTTAAGATGTTAGAAAAACATTTTTAATATGGGCAAACTTTAGTCTTAAAAGTGCATTGAACCCACTTTCTATAACAGATTAAAAATGTTTTCAGCACTTGTGGGCTTTCCTTCTGTTCATTTGCTTAGTTGCACTAACAGAGTGTTACTGTTCACAGAAGCGCTAAACTAATAGTTTTATGCTCAGAAGCTCAAACATAAATTCATGAGCTTAAAACTACTAACACCATTAAAATCTGTATTTCTGCATTGCAAATGACATATCATTTCACATGGTAGAAACATATTTCACGTGGACAAGCTCTACTCTTAACAGTGCATAAACCGACTTTCTATAACAGAGAAAGAAGGTTTTCAGCACTTGTGGGCTTTCGTTCTGTTCATTTGCTTAGTTGCACTAACAGACTGTTACTGCTCAAATACGCGCTAAACTAAGCATCTTATGCTTACTAGCTCTAATATATGTTCATGGTCATGAAACTAGTAACTCAGTGAAATGTGTTTTTTCTTCATTGAAAAAATATTTCATTCAAGATGTTAGAAACATTTTTAAATGTGGGCAAGCGTTATTCTTAAAAGTGCACAAACCAACTTTCTATAACAGATTAAAAAGGTTTTCAGCACTTGTGGGATTTCCTTCTGTTCATTTGCTTAGTTGCACTAACAGAATGTTACCGTTCACAGAAGCGCTAAACTAGGCGTCTTATGCTCAGAAGCTCTAAGATAAATTCATGAGCTTAGAACTAATAACTCACTGAAATCTGTTTTTGTGCATTGCAATAAACATTTAATTTCACATGTTAGAAACATCTTTAATGTGGGAGAGCTGTAGTCTTATCTTTCTACACAACGTCATTCTCTAACAGAGAAAGAATGTTTTCAGCACTTGTGGGATTTCCTTCTGTTCATTTGTTTAGTTGCACTAACAGAATGTTACCGTTCACAGAAGCGCTAAACTGAGCGTTTTATGCTGAGAAGCTCAAACATAAGTTCATGATCATAAAAACTAGTAACTCACTGCAATCTGTTTTTCTGCATTGCAAATCATTTCATTTACATGTTAGAAACATCATTAATGTGGACAAGCTTTAGCCTTACCTTTGTACAAAACCATCATACTCTTACAGAGAAAGAAGGTTTTCAGCACTTGTGGGCTTTCTTTCTGTTCATTTGCTTAGCTGCACTAAAGCGAGTGTAACTGTTCACAGTAGCGCTAAACTAAGCGTCTTATGCTGTGAAGTTCAAACATAAGTTCATGATCATAAAACTAGTAACTCACTGAAATCTGTTTTTTGCATTGCAAAAACATTTCATTTTAGATGTTAGAAACATCTTTAATGTGGGGAGAGCTTTAGTCTTATTTTTCTACAAAACGTCATTCTCTAACAGAGAAACAAGGTTTTCAGCACTTGTGGGCTTTCTTTATGTTCATTTGCTTAGTTGCACTAAGAGAGTGTTACTGTTCACAGAAGCGCTAAACTAAGCGTCTTATGCCTGAGACGTTCAAACATAAGTTCATGATCATAAAACTAGTAACTCACTGAAATCTGTTTTTTCTGCATTGAAAAAAACATTTCATTTAAGATGTTAGAAACATGTTTAATGTGGGGCAAGCTTTAGTCTTAAAAGTGCATAAACCAACTTTCTATAACAGAGAAAGAAGGTTTTCAGCACTTGTGGGCTTTCCTTCTGTTCATTTGCTTAGTTGCACTTACAGAGTGTTACTGTTCACAGAAGCGCTAAACTAAGCGTCTTATGCTGAGAAGCTCACATCTTATACTCAGAATCTCTTAACATAAGTTCATGATGATAAAACTAGTAACTCACTGAAATATGTTTTTTTTCACATGTTAGAAACATCATTAATGTGGACAAGCTATAGACTTTAACTTTGTACAAACCATCATTCTCTAACAGAGAAATAAGGTATTCAGCACTTGTGGGCTTTCTTTCTGTTCATTTGCTTACTTGCACTAACATAGTGTTACTGTTCACAGAAGCGCTAAACTAATCGTTTTATGCTCAGAAGCTCAAACATAACTTTGTCATGAGCTTCTCTAAAAAACTACTAACACCATTCAAAATCTGTTTTTCTGCATTGCTTAGTTGCAAATGACATATCATTTCACATGGTAGAAACATATTTTACGTGGGCAACTTTAACAGTGCATAAAACCGACTTTTTTTCTTCTTTGCTCATATATGATTTTACTCTGTGGGCAACAGTGCAAAAAGGACTTTCTATAACAAAATTTTCAGCACTTGTGGGCTTTCCTTCTGTTCATTTGCTTAGTTGCACTAACAGACTGTTACTGCTCACAGAAAGCGCTAAACTGAGCGTTTTCTGCTTACTAGCTCAAACATATGTTCATGGTCATAAAACTAGTAACTCAGTGAAAATGTGTTTTTCTTCATTGAAAAAATATTTCATTCAAGATGTTAGAACCATTTTTAATGTGGGCAAGCGTTATTCTTAAAAGTGCATAAACCAACTTTCTATAACAGATAAAAACAGATTTTTCAGCACTTGTGGGCTTTCCTTCTGTTCATTTGCTTAGTTACACTAAAGAGAGTGTTACTGTTCACAGAAGCGCTAAACTAGGCGTCTTATGCTCAGAAGCTCTAAGATAAGTTCATGAGCTTAAAACTAGTAACTCACTGAAATCTGTTTTTGTGCATTGCAAAAATATTTCATTTTAGATGTTAGAAACATCTTTAATGTGGGAGAGCTTTAGTCTTATCTTTCTACATAAACGTCAACTTCTCTATTACAGAGAAAGAATGTTTTCAGCACTTGTGGGCTTTCTTTCTGTTCAGTTGCTTAGCTGCACTAAAGCGAGTGTAACTGTTCACAGTAGCGCTAAACTAAGCGTCTTATGCTCTGAAGCTCAAACATAAGCTCATGATTATAAAAATAGTAACTCACTGAAATCTGTTTTTGTGCATTGCAATAAACATTTAATTTCACATGTTAGAAACATCATTAATGTGGACAAGCTATAGACTTACCTTTGTACAAACCATCATTCTCTAACAGAGAAATAAGGTATTCAGCACTTGTGGGCTTTCTTTCTGTTCATTGCTTACTTCACTTGCGTTACTTGCACAGAATAGATGCGTCTTATGCTGAGATGTTCAAACATAAGTTCATGATCATAAAAATAGTAACTCACTGAAATCTGTTTTTGTGCATTGCAAAAACATTTCATTTTAGATGTTAGAATCATCTTTAATGTGGGAGTGCTTTAGTCTTGTCTTTCTACAAAACGTCATTCTCTAACAGAGAAAGAAGGTTTTCAGCACTTTTTCACCTTTTTCACGTGGGGAAGCTTAGTCTTAACAGTGCATAAAGCAACTTTCTATAACAGATTAAGAAGGTTTTCAGCATGTGTGGGCTTGCATTCTCTTGATGTGCTTAGTTGCACTAACATAGTGCTACTTGTCAAAGAAACACTAAACTAGGCCCCCTGTGCTTAGAAGCTCTAACATAACAAAGTGAGCTTAAAACTCCTAACGCCTTAATATCTGTCTTTTTGCATTGCAAATAACATTTCTTTTCATGTTTTAGAAACATCTTTGATGTGCAAGATTTAGTCTTAACATTGCATGAATCAACTTTCTCCTACACAGAAAGAAGGTTTTCAGCATATGTAGGCTTGCATTCTCTTCATTTGCTTTGTTGCACTAAAATAATGCTACTTTTCAAAGAAGCACTAAACTAGGCCTCCTGTGCTTAGAAGCTCTAACATAACATACAGTAGTGAGCTTAAAACTCCTAACGCATTAATATCTGCCTTTTTGCAATGCAAATAACATTTCATTTCATGTGTTAGAAACGTCTTTGATGTGGGCAAGATTTAGTCTTAACATTGCATAAACCAACTTTCTCTTACAGAAAAAGAAGGTTTTCGGCATATGTGGGCTTGCATTCTCTTCATTTGCTTAGTTGCACTAACATAGTTTTACTGTTCACAGAAGCACAAATCTAAGCCTCCTATGCTTAGACGCTCTAACATAACAAAGTGAGCTTAAAACTCCTAACGCCTTAATATCTGTCTTTTTGCATTGCAAATAACATTTCTTTCCATGTGTTAGAAACATCTTTGATGTGGGCAAGATTTAGTCTTAACATTGCATAAACCAACTTTCTCTTACAGAGAGAGAAGGTTTTTAGCATATGTAGGCTTATATTCTCTTCATTTGCTTAGTTGCACTAACATAGTGTTACTGTTCACAGAAGCACAAATCTAAGCCTCCTGTGCTTAGAAGCTCTAACATAATTCATGAGCTTAACCCTTAATCACTGTTAAGATTGATCCCAAACTTTTAAAAGAAAATTTTACAGAGCGATTTATGTTTTTTTTTTATTTTTTATATGTTATTTTTTTTTTTATTTTTTTGTTTTACATTTATGCTGTGTTTTTGTGGAAATTTTGAAGTTTTTTACCTATTTACTGCACAGTTATATAACTAGGCCATAAATTGGCACATGAAATATTATTTTTTTAAAGAAACAATCACTTAAATGATGATCTTAATTAAATCTAAATAGTTTTTGGACATTGCTCTATGTGTTAGGGATAGAATACTGCCATCTGGAGGTTAGTCGAAAAACTTGTTTTCTTATAGTTAAGGAATTAAAGTGCAATGACCACATGTATCCAATAGAGGTCCATAGAGACTCATTAATTGAGAAGGGTCTGTCTGCAGACTGCAAGACAGGGGCGTAACTTGAAAGAGGCGTAACTTGACGCAAGAGGCGTAACTTGAAGTTGTCCAAATCACACAGAACCACTTGAGATGTCAAAACGAGATTTTGTCGGGGTGCGTTCAAAACCGCATACCCTTTAAGTAGGCACTTAATTTCAACAAGTACTAACTTAACGAGCGCTAAAAGAGTACATACTCTACACCCTGAATGCGTATGTATGAAGCATGAATGCGATTTGGACATAGCTATACATGAATATACACTAGATGAACAAATGCAGTCAATGTGAATACATCAATTGTCAGTCAAGCAATTAATACATGAATGGATAAAATATTTATATTTTATTTACTGACAACAAGAAACATGACTAAATTATTAAAAGAATGTATAAGTGATGCAAAATTTAATCCAATTCAGACGGTCAAGGTGTAATAATATACAAATTTATTAAAAAGAATATAGAGAACAGAAACCACAAATCATAACTTGGAATAAAGTTCTGAAATAATAATAACAACCTTCAAATATAGAAAATGTAACTCAAATGTTAGTACATTTTTAATAACAATCCATTTATGATGGATTGAACCCAACTAGTATTAATCAAAACATTAGTAAAATTGTAAGTAAAACATAAACAGTTATTTGTTTTAAATCAAAAATACCAAAGTATTAAGTATTAAAATATTAAAGTATCAAAATACCAAAGTATCAAAGTATCTGAATTTCAAGGTATCTGAATTTGAATAAAAACCTGTAAGAGTTCTAAGTCTGAGTCTAAGAGTTGTCGAGTGAAGCCAAAGAAGAGGAAGTGAGCTGAAAAGATAGAGAGACCAGAGTCTCAGAAAGTCAAACCCCACTCTATTTTGCAGAATCTATCTTATATACTGTTGTTCCAGACATAAGTCGTCATCTGGCTATCACTAATAACACCCTGACCTTTAAAAATAGTCTAGTCAATGTCTCGATTTTGGTCTTCTTCCTCTTTTAGATTCAAAGTATCATACTGATAATTCTAAGAAATATTGATACAAAAGAACAATACGTGCAGTTCAACTTCATATGCAAAACAGACTCAGCTGACTACGCAGTTAGAAATACTGTGAAATTACATATGAAATATACC
The DNA here is from genome assembly GCF_018340385.1 of Cyprinus carpio. NCBI lineage: Eukaryota > Metazoa > Chordata > Actinopteri > Cypriniformes > Cyprinidae > Cyprinus > Cyprinus carpio. Next base: position 35,610,869 of record NC_056575.1, on the reverse strand, counting down.
ATAAAGTTTACCAAAAACATTTTGAATAATAAAGAAGAAACCTATTAATATATTTGAGACAGATCATTACCATGAAATATAAATTTTTAACTTTTGAAATGAAACTTATCATTATGAATAGAATACATTTTGAGTACGTGACTTCTCAGAATCTCTCAACAACACTTGGGTTTAATTTAAATACGTGGACTTCTTCTCAGAATCTCTATCACCATGTGGATTTCTTAGAATCTCCACACACCAATAAGGGTCAAAGACGTTAAGATGTCCGCATCAAAATAAATTTATAAAAGTGATTTTATGTCCATAGAAAGCACATTAAATAAAATTAAAGTGTCTAATTTTAAGGTTTCAAATAAGTTTTTGGAGGATAAAATGTCAGAATTTGGTTTAAATAATGTTATACTGTCATTCAGTGTAACACAGTATTTATGTAAAACTTCAAACAACATGCTTATTCTAATGTGTACATATTAAAAATATAAAAGAATAAGGGAGTATATTAAATTTTATTGTGTTTTAGATGAGTAAAAAATTTACTGACCAATGGGCAAAACCTAGGATAGTGGCAAAATTTAAAATGTAAAATTCCAACTAATTAGTATTTGGGCTTAAAGTAATTAGTCTTTTAATATGTCGTAAATTGATATTTGTTGTAAATATGCCTGACAAGATTGTTACACTGAATGACATTTTAGTGGGGGTCTTCTGTAAATCAGGGGAAAATGTATGATATTTATTTTTTGTTTAGAAAAACAAAAACAAAATTGCAATTAAATTAAACAGAAAACTTTTTAATTTTTTTTGGGGGGGGGGGGGGGGGTGGGGGGGGGGGGGGGGTTACAACAACAACAATTTAAAGCAGCATTACACTTATCATTTTTATGCTTAAACCCTTTTTTCGTCCTTTTTCGCCATAAAAGTTAGCATCACAATAAATGCATACATGTACAAGTCAACAACATATGAAATAAAGCTTCATTCAAACTCTCCATGAGCACCACTACCTGGAAAACATTTACAGAGTTTACAAGTACATGCATTGATTTATTACTTTTGTAGGGGGCTAAACCACTGAACTGGTTCAAAACCACCAGTGTGTCCTTGAGCAAGGCTCTCTTCTCCAGGTTGATCAGGGGTTTGTAGGCCCCTGTGATAAGAGCACTGTCAATCACTTCAGATAAAAGCTCCATCACATTTTTACCAAAATCAAATCCTCAGTGTCTTTTGGTCTTTCTCTAGATGCTCTCGCTGGCTCTGAGGTCACTGAGGATGAAGACTACATCAGCAACATCCGGCTCAGATGAGACAGTAAGATCTGCAGTGATGGAGCATCTCATCTGTGTCGCTGGACCATTTCCAGGATGCTGCTGTGGACTTCTCCATCCTCAGTGCACACACCAGTCTGCAGACATTTTCATATCCTACAAAAATACACACAGACGATACAAAAAGTCATTACTTTATTCTTTTGTTTCAGGTCTTTCCTTTCTTTCACCTTTCTTTGCAGGGTCTGCTCCACTACAAGAGATCCGCAGCAAATGCACAGAAATCAAGAATCAGAAAAGTTCTGTAATAGTTGTTTAAAATTACATTAAAATAAACTACAACTTAAGATTTAAAATGCTTCATTTATTTTTGTAGTGTACTTACACAAATCCTGTGATGGCAGCATTTCTTCATCAGTGTCTCTTCAGCAGATAAACACACGTGTGTCTCATCTGTGCCACTAACATCCAGACAAGAGTCAGTCTCCTCTGTGATTTATCTGTGATATACTACATTTACATGTTGAGTTAGTAACTGATGTAACTCACTTTTTATCCAACAAAAATGTTCCTTAAATTATCAATAGTGCAAACGGACAAAAAAAGATAACTTATGTTTAGTTTAGTTTGTTTGTTTACATGACTTACACTCATCTAAAGCAGTGTTGACAAAAGTGAATTCTACACAATATCACACACACATCAGTCAGATGCCTGTGTCATGTATATTAAATGAGCTTATCTGCAATACTTATCAAACATTATTCTGTCAGATGATAAATAGACATTTAGTAATAGTCTTCAAGATCCTTTTCCTAGTACCACACTGACTTCTGGGAAAAGTTTTCAAACATGGCTTTCCATAATGTAATGATAAAAATTAAACTTTCATATATTTTAGATTCATTGCACACCAACTGAAATATTTCAGGGTCTTTTATTTGTTTTAATACTGATGATTTTGGCATATAGCTCATGAAACCCAAAATTCCTATCTCAAAAAATTAGCATATTTCATCCCACCAATAAAAGAAAAGTGTTTTTAACACAAAAAAAGTCAACCTTCAAATAATTATGTTCAGCTTATGCACTCAATACTTGGTCGGGAATCCTTTTGCAGAAATGACTGCTTCAATGCGGCGTGGCATGGAGGCAATCAGCCTGTGGCACTGCTGAGGTGTTATGGAGGCCCAGGATGCTTCGATAGCGGCCTTAAGCTCATCCAGAGTGTTGGGTCTTGCGTCTCTCAACTTTCTCTTCACAATATCCCACAGATTCTCTATGGGGTTCAGGTCAGGAGAGTTGGCAGGCCAAATTGAGCACAGTAATACCATGGTCAGTAAACCATTTACCAGTGGTTTTGGCACTGTGAGCAGGTCCCAGGTCGTGCTGAAAAACGAAATCTTCATCTCCATAAAGCTTTTCAGCAGATGGAAGCATGAAGTGCTCCAAATAGCTAGCTGCATTGACCCTGCCCTTGATAAAACACAGTGGGCCAACACCAGCAGCTGACATGGCACCCCAGACCATCACTGACTGTGGGTACTTGACACTGGACTTCAGGCATTTTGGCATTTCCTTCTCCCCAGTCTTCCTCCAGACTCTGGCACCTTGATTTCCGAATGACATGCAAAATTTGCTTTCATCCGAAAAAAGTACTTTGGACCACTGAGCAACAGTCCAGTGCTGCTTCTCTGTAGCCCAGGTCAGGCGCTTCTGCCGCTGTTTCTGGTTCAAAAGCACACGCCAGTGCACGGTGGCTCTGGATGTTTCTACTCCAGACTCAGTCCACTGCTTCCGCAGGTCCCCCAAGGTCTGGAATCGGTCCTTCTCCACAATCTTCCTCAGGGTCCGGTCACCTCTTCTCGTTGTGCAGCGTTTTTTGCCACACTTTTTCCTTCCCACAGACTTCCCACTGAGGTGCCTTGATACAGCACTCTGGGAACAGCCTATTCGTTCAGAAATGTCTTTCTGTGTCTTACCCTCTCGCTTGAGGGTGTCAATGATGGCCTTCTGGACAGCAGTCAGGTCGGCAGTCTTACCCATGATTGCGGTGTTTGAGTAATGAACCAGGCTGGGAGTTTTAAAAAGCCTCAGGAATCTTTTGCAGGTGTTTAGAGTTTGCAGGTGTTTAGTTGATTCAGATGATTAGGTTAATAGCTCGTTTAGAGAACCTTTTCATGATATGCTAATTTTTTGAGATAGGAATTTTGGGTTTTCATGAGCTGTATGCCAAAATCATCAGTATTAAAACAATAAAAGACCTGAAATATTTCAGTTGGTGTGCAATGAATCTAAAATATATGAAAGTTTAATGGAAAATAATGAACTTTTTCACATATGCTAATTTTTTTAGAAGGACCTGTATATATGGTTTATGCAAATCCACTTTTGAGTCGTGTACTTAATAGAGCTCTCCTGTTAGTTATGCAGCACAATCAAAAATATGCTATATTATTTAGGTCACAGACAGATTGAACCAGGATTAGGCCATAGTTCAATTAGTCTTGACTAGACTTGTCTGTGAAATGGGGATAGCGTCTTTACGCCTTTCGCTTATATGTTGCTGACTTTACACCTTAGTTTTAATAGATTATTAACTCCAAAAACGATACCACTTTATGAAAATGACTTATACACTTCAATTTAAACAATTATTTCGGGAAAAAATATATTCTCACCTTTGTCTCTCGGCAGCAAGCTGTCATATTCTTCTTCTTTCCAGTTTTTAACGGCGGTTGGCATCCAGCTTATTGGTGCAATTACCGCCCTCTTCTGTTCCGGAGTGTGGATCAGATAATAGGTTTTCCTACTAAACGTACACATCACTCACATTGTCCCCTAACATTAATATCCACACACACATCATGCATCAAATCCTGCCTAAAACCCCTGCTTTCTTTAAAAACGTAATCAATATTCTACTCTGTGCCCTATTTAAAGCGGCCATATTGCCAACAACATCTCGTTTTAACATCTCGCGTGGTTCTGTGTGATTTGGACAACTCAAAGTTACGCCTCTTTCAAGTTACGCCCCTGTCTTGCAGACTGCAGACGTACACGCTTGCATTAATTTTCACTTCATTTTTCTTGACGCTTCAACTTCTCCTCACAACTTTATGATATATATTTTGTGAATATATATTTAAACATTTTGAAATACATAAAAAATCTGTATTTTTGTCAAAGTTTGTTGTTGTTGTCTGATATATTTTGAATGATCTGCTTTTGCAAATTATTATACATACATTTGCAGAAACATTACAAGTCACCACTATGACATGACTGTAATCACACACTATTTATTTCAGAAAATTATTTATCAACAATTATGGAACATGCTTGTTCCATGTTGCATATGTGACATTTTTCAGATTTATGCCAGTTTAGTTGATTTTATTTGCCAATTTCTATAAATATGCTATTTGTTGCAGTCACATACATGTGTGTGTTTGTGTGTGTGTGTGTGTGTGTGTGTGTGTGTATGAGACAGAAAGTCCGTTCCACTTTGTGTTTATGATCTAGGACCAGACCTTGATTTAAATGTAATTTTTTTTTAAGATTTATGCCAGTTTTGTTTATTTTATTTGACAATTTCTGTAAAAATAAAGCTCTATGATGCAGTCACCTACATTTGTGTGTTTGTGTGTGTATAATGGATTTACTTTTATTTTTTTGACAAACAAAATTTAAAAAAGTTATTTTTTTTCATTTTCCCATTCATTTTCAATGTGGGGTCATTTTGACCCCAAACACCATAAACGGTAAATTTTGTTTTACACACCTTTAGAACAACCAAATCAAGCCCAGTTTTTTGTGCATGTTTAGATAGATTATTTAGGAAAAGTCACAGAGTTTCATGCCCCTGAGATGAAGGTAACACTTTTAAAAATGGAGGAAAAGTCCAGTGGGATCAGAATGACCCCAAACAGTGATTAAGGGTTAAAACTCCTAACACATAAAAATCCATCATTCTGCATTGCAAATAACATTTCTTTTCATGTTTTAGAAACATCTTTGATATGGGCAAGATTTAGTCTTAACATTGCATAAACCAACTTTTGCTTACAGAAAAAGAAGGTTTTCAGCATATGTCGGCTTGCATTCTCTTCATTTGCTAGTGTTGCCCACATATAAGATTTTTCTAAAACATGAACTGAAATGTTATTTGCAATTCAGAAAGCCAGATTTTAATGTGTTAGGAGGATTTAGCTCATGATGTTATGTTAGAGCTTCTAAGCACACAAGGCTTAGATTTGTGCTTCTGTCAACAGTATCACTATGTTAGTGCAACTAAAAAAATGAAGAGAATGCAAGCCCACATATGCTAAAAGCCTTCTTTCTCTGTAATAGAAAGATGGTTTATGCAATGTTAAGACTAAAGATTGCCAACATCAAAGATGTTTCTAAAACATGAAAAGAAATGTTATGTGCAATGCAGAAAGACGGATTTTTATGTGTTAGGAGTTTAAAGCTCATGAATTATGTTAGAGCTTCTAAGCACAGAAGGCTTAGTTTAGTGCTTCTGTGAACAGTAGCTCTATGTTAGTGCAACTAAGCAAATGAAGAGAATGCAAGCCCACATATGCTGAAATTCTTCTTTCTCTGTTAGAGAAAGTGGGTTTATGCAATGTTAACACTAAAGTTTGCCCCTGAGCAGCCCCTGATCTGTGTACCTCTCCCGGCAGCTGGATCAGTTTGCCGCTCCCCAGCAGCTCTGCTCCTGCCTCGCTTCACAAGCGCCCAGTAAGCGCAATGCTCGCGAGCCGCCTGCAGTGTCGATCGTGCTTCGGCACTTCCACCTGCTTTTGCTGAGGTTTCTAAAAGAGCTAATTTCCTAGAACAAGTTTCGCGCCGTTGTTGCAAATGCTGTGGCAAACAGCTGTGGCACATGCAGGGCCACCCTGCACGCTGATGACAGGCACGATGAGTGCGTGCAATGCCTGGGGAAGTCCCACGGTGAAGCCACACTCATCGACACGACCTGTCCACATTGCCTGGATATGAGTTCTGTGGACACCGAATTGATCTGTGTGCTGTCTAAGGCTGTCGAGGAACTCGGGCTGGAATAGTCTGCACCTGAGGAGCCCTCACACAGCCAACTAGATGAGTGGTTCTTGCCGGGATGCTGCCAGGCCCCTCCCCAGAGGGCTGCACCCTTCTTCCCTGAGGTCCATGAGGAGCTCACAAAGTCGTGAGCCCCTTACTCTGCCCGCCTCAGAACATCTGCCTCTCACCTCCTCACTGCAGTTGACAGCGCGGGGCAGAAGGGCTATGAGAAGATCCCTCCAGTAGACGAAGCCGTGGCCATACACCTGTGCCCACCTGCCGCCAAAGTCGTCCCAGGCTATGCAACACTTTTTGCCCAAGTGCTCATCTTCATCTGCCTCGAGTTTCCCCAAGCCAGTGCTGACTCAGCAGCCTGGTAAAACTGCTAAGCGCTACCCCCTTCCGAACCGGCAGGGACCCCGGCCCAAGATAGTGCTGGACTCGGTGCCTCAGAAGTCAGCCTGATGCACCAGTCAGGAAGAGGGGGAGGCTAAGTCCCGCTGCGGCCGGACCACCCTCCAAATTGCCTCATCTTGTCTTCCCGTCACCCCGCTCTGTTCTGGGTGCTCGAAGCGATGTGTTTGTTGCCTGCACATAGCCCAGAATAGCGCGCTGGCAGCATGCCACTGTTATAGCGGATTCAGTAAAACCAAACATACTCAAAAAGAGAGCAAATTTCCTCTTCCACTATTTACGAGCACCACAGTTCCTTACAGCGACTCAGTGCCCGAACCAATACAACCCCTCACCACGTGGGCCGAGGCATGGCAGGCCATCCCCAGAGTGTCAGAGTGGTGTTGAAAACAATAAAACAAGGTTACGTACTGCAATTCGCTCGGAGGCCCCCGTTATTCAACGGCATGGTCCTATCCTCTGTGAGGCGAGGATGTGCATGTCCTTCACTCGGAGGTAAAATCTATGCTGGCGAAAAGGGCCATAGAAGTGGTCCCCCCAGCACAGAGCTAGTCAGGCTTCTACAATTGGTACTTCCTCATCCCCAAAAAGGATGGCGGTCTCAGACCCATCCTTGATTTAAGACATCTGAACCGGGCCCTGATGAAGCGCTTATTCAAAATGATCACTTTGAAGCAGATCCTCACGTAAATATGCCCAGAGGACTGGTTCGAGGGAGTGGCATATAAATACACAGTCCTTCCGTTCAGGCTGTCCCTGGCTCCCCGCACTTTTATAAAGTGCAAAGATGCGGCTCTCTCCCCTCTAAGACAGATGGGAGTTTGCATACTGAATTACCTTGACGACTGGCTCATTTTGGCCCAGTCAGAGGCAGAGCTGGTGGCTGACAGTTCCCTCCTCCTCCACCACCTAGAGTGTTTGGAGCTCAGGATAAATTTTTCCAAGAGCTTGTTGTCCCCCAGCCAGAGTATCATGTTCCTGAGGACAATTATTGACTCGACCCGTATGAGGGCCATAGTCTCGCCGGAGCGCGCTCTTACCATTCGGCAGCTTGCAGAAACCTTTACGCCCAGAATGGTTCTGCCGCTCAAGAGGTTTCAAAAGATGCTAGGACTTATGAGCTCAGCATTGCCAGGTCTGCAGCTGGGCCTGCTCTACATGTGGCCACTCAGTTTTGGCTAAAACCTCAAGTCCTGCCCATGCCTGTCAGCAAGGTCAATGATCAAGGTGAGCCAGGCGTGCAGTGCAACCCTGGCCCCTTGGATGAACCCTGGCTAGTACGAGCAGGGGGCAGTGGTGGGGAGAGTTGGGAGGCAGAAAATCATCTTCACAGATGTTTCCAAGACGGGCTGGGGAGCCCTGTGTGAAGGCCATCCGACCTTTGGCGTCTGGTCGAGTGCAGAAAGCAAGCTCCATATCAACCGCCTGGAAATGCTGGCTGTATGTGGAGCTCTCTACGCTTTCTTACCACTCCTGGCAGGGAGCCACATCCTAGTCCAGTCGGACAACATGACAGTGGTGTCCTTCATAAATCGCCAAGGCGGGCTCTGCTAAAAAACCCTATTCACTCTAGTGAAAAGTGTCCTAGAGTGGGCCCAACACAACCTGCTCTCTTTGAGGACAGCGCATTTGCAGGGCGTTCTGAACACAGGGGCGGACATGTTGTCCCAGAGCAACCTCCCCTCAGAGGATTGAAGGCTCCATCCTCTGACAGTCAGAACAGTTCTCTGTGTGCTTCAGAGGCCACACCAAAGGTCATTCGGTCTCGAAGCCTAGGCTATCCAGCTGGATAGTGGATGATATATATATGGTATATTTGTCCTACTGGTTCCAATGTCCGATAGGGGTTAGAGCACACTCCACAAGGGGCATGGCCTCCTTGTGGGCGTGGCCTAGCGGCGTGTCTATTGCAGAAATCTGTGCGGCGGCCGGCTGGGCCTCGCAATCCACATTTGTCAGATTCTACAACCTGGATATTCCTGCGCTACAAATGCAGGTCCTGTCAGCATAAGCCCACCGTCATGGTCAGCTTTTGCTTGTTGTCTAACCTTGGACCCCGACTGCATCCAGGTCCTTGGTGTTAGCTGAAGTCCCCTACACGATTCTCAGGCCCCTTGTCACCTGAACTATAGGAGGTCAGCAAGATGACTGATGTAGCTACATCCCCGGCTGGTCTTGGATACTTTAACTATTCGTTACAAGCCCTTTTCAGTGCTCTTGGCGAATATCTGGTCATCCTTCCTGATAGCACGGCGTGATTGTATTGTAGCGTCTTAGCCTAAATGGCTTACGACGAAGTACGAGTGTAGTATCGAAAGGGAACGTACTCGGTTACTAACGTAACCCCAGTTCCCTTAGATACAGAATGAGTACTGCGTACTTTGCCGTGCTATACGCAAGGACACCTCATGTCGTCCCTTGAATTAAATCAGTTTGCCTGGGTGAGAGTTTGATAGATAGCCCGCTTACATAGCCTGATGCCTCGCCCCTTTTGGGCGGTTTCGGGCGGGCTCACTCACCATGGGCTCGCACCGACATTGGTTAGTTTCTATCGAACTCCAGGAACCAATGGTCATGCAGTTTCACTGCGTGATTGAAAAAGGCTTCAGAAATCTCTCATCTCACCTGGTCTACACACACTGATGCAGTGCTGAAGAAGGCACATCAACGCCTCTTCTTCCTGAGACGGCTGAGGAAGTTTGGAATGAGCCCCAGCATCCTCAGATCGTTCTACACCTGCACTATAGAGAGCATCCTGACGGGCTGCATTACTGCCTGGTTTGGAAACAGCACCGCTGGCAACCGCAAAGCTCTGAAAAGGGTCGTGCGAACTGCCAGCCACATTGTTGGAGTTGAGCTTCCCTCCCTCCAGGACATCTACACCAGGCGGTGTATAAGGAAATCCCGGAGGATCATCAGTGACTCCAGCCATCCTTCCCACAGACTGCTCTCTCTGCTGCCCTCAGGAAGACGTCTCCGCAGCATCCGATCCTGCACTAGCCGACTGAGGGATAGCTTTTTCCCTCAGGCTATCCGACTTATGAACAGTCTGAACTAATACATCCTACAGCATACTCCACAATATGGTATGCCACACACTGCACTTTAACTTTGACAGTTCAACACCGAACTATTTAACACAATAATCTACCTGCTACCACTGGATTCCATCCAATGCACATCCATAACATTTCTGTATCCAGCCCACGTACACTTAGCATATTTTCATGCGTATATATGTCTACATAATCTAGAATGTGTACATTCTGTGTATAGTGTATAATGTGTAGTGCTAACTGTATGTACATATTGCGTAAAATGTGTAGTGCTAACTGTAAGTATGTCTAATAGTACACTGTGTGTACTGACTATATGTATGTGCATATTGCATATTTTCACCTGTTGAAGTCTGTATGGTTATGTGTTAACTGTTTCTGCAATTTCTGGTGCACGCTCCCAAGAATTTCACTCACCAAGGCACATGTGCTGTGGTGATGTGACAATAAAGTGACTTGACTTGACTTGACTTGAAATCTGAGAAAAAGGACTTTTCCCTGTAGCGTCTTAGCCTAAACAGCTTACAACGCAGTACTCGTTCCGTATTTAAGGGAACCCAGGTTACGTGAGTTACCGAGTACGTTTAGTGCTTCTATGAACAGTAGCACTATGTTAGTGGAACTAAGCAAATGAAGAGAATGCAAGCCCGCTTATGCTGAAAACCTTCTTTATCTGTACGAGAATGTTGGTTTATGCAATGTTAAGACTAAAGCTTGCCCACATCAAAGATGTTTCTAAAACATAAAATGAAATGTTATTTGCAATGCAGAAAGACAGATATTGAGTTACGAGTTTTATTCTCATGAAGTTATGTAAGAGCTTCTTAGCACAGGAGGCTTAGTTTAGTGCTTCTGTGAACAGTAAACACTATGTTTGTGCAACTAAACAAATGAAGAGAATGCAAGCCCACATATGCTGAAAACCTTCTTTCTCTGTCAGAGAATGTTGGTTTTTTCAAGGTTAAGACTAAAGTTTGCCCACATCAAAGATGTTTCTAAAACATAAACTGAAATGTTATTTGCAATGCAGAAAGACAGATATTGATGTGTTAGGAGTTTTATCCTCATGAAGTAATGTTAGAGCTTCTAAGAACAGAAGGCTTAGTTTAGTGCTTCTGTGAACAGTAGCACTATCAAATGAAGAGAATGCAAGCCCACATATGCTGAAATCCTTCTTTCTCTGTAAGAAAAAGTTGGTTTATGCAATGTTAAGAATAAAGCTTGCCCACATCAAAGATGTTTCTAAAACATGAAATTAAATGTTATTTGCAATTCAGAAAGCCAGATATTAAATGTGTATTATTATGAAGCGATCTACCCTTCATAAACCCTTAGTCAATATTGTTTTTGATCTGAGGTAATTTATTGTTAATCGATTTGGAATAAATGTGTGCTAACAATTTATAATCATTATTTAATAATGTAATGGGCCGAAAATATTCTAAAATCTTAGGATCTTTGCCTGGCTTGGAAATGAGAATTATAACCCCTTGCTTCATAGTATGGGAAAGTGAAATACATTAAGTAACCTCTGTTAAAGCCTTGAATAAAAGAAATTTTATTAAATCCCCCAAAAAAATTTAAAAGTTGGCTGTTAAACCATCAAAGCCAGGAGATTTGTCAGAGGGTAAAGACAATCACCGGGCGCCGCAGCATAAATGGGTGCCCACTGATCTTGGTGTATGATCACACAGTGTATGTGTGTTCACTGCTGTTTGTGTGCACTTTGGAAGGGTTAAATGCAGAGCACGAATTCTGAGTATGGGTCACCATACTTGGCTGTATGTCACTTCACTTTCACTTCACTTTCACTTTCATTGCAAAGCATTCTCTAACTCCTGTATCAAGATTTTTGAATCACAATTCTCTTTAAACTCCAAACTGATTTGTGGAATAAATAGCTTAATACTATCAAAAAAAGCATCTGCATTTATTTTAGAAAATGTCGACTTGTAAGTTACCATAAAAGAGAAATATTTTTTGTGCAATATCATAAGCGTTGGAAGATTCACTGCCATCAAAAATTAAGTATTGTATATTATTTTTCTCCTGCCTGCTCTTTTCCAATCTACAGAAGTACGCTGAATTTCTCTCCCCCTCTTCTATCCATTTGGCCCTTGAACGAATGTAAGCACCTTTCGCCTTTTTAACATAGATAGTATCAAGTTTGGATTGTAAAAATAAAAGCTTTGTTCTATCTGAATCATTAGACTGACTTTTACTGCAACATTCACTTATCTCTCTAATAAGATTAACTTCTTCTAAATGGTTCGATATTTTTAGCTGTTTACCAAAGGAAATAGAATAATTATGAACGGCAAGAAATGTTTCACAATGTGCAAATGGACGTGATGCGTGCAGCTATCTACAAATGCACAGGACACAATTCACAAATAAATGAAAGTGAAAGTGAAAGTCGTGACATTTGCCAAGTATGGTAACCCATACTCGGAATTGGTGCTCTGCATTTAACCCATTCAAGTGCCCACCATGAACACACACCCAGAGCAGTGGGCAGCTATATATCCAGCGCCCGCGGAGCAACTGGGGGTTCAGTGCCTTGTTCAAGGGCACTTCAGCCATGGGTATTGAGGGTGGAAGGGAGCACTGTCCATTCACTCCCTCCCACCTACAATTCCTGCCAGCACCAAGACTCGAACCGGCGACCTTCGGGTAACTAATCCAAGTCTCTAACCATTAGGTCACAGCTGCCCCACGCGATGCGTGCAGCTATCTACAAATGCACAGGACACAATTCACAAATAAATGCCAGGCAAAGTTGTGGTTGACATAAATATGTATTTGTGAAAATGTTTTTTTTTTTTTTTTTTTTTTTTTTTTAAATCCTCATTTCAATTGTTTGTGAATTTAATTCATGTTTGTGGAACTTGAAGATTTATTTGTGGATCTCATTTTATTAATTTGTCAATATGTTTAATGTTTGTTAATCTCTTTACATTTATCTATGGATCATAAACTATTTATCTGGAATTAAGCAACAATTCTATGAATAAAGCTTGCACTACTGAAAATATTGCATGCATTCTTATTTGCAATACATATAGACACTTGTAACGAGTTTAGAGAATTATGCATTGCAAGAATATGGTAGAGCATCATTGTTTGTTTGTGTTCCTAAGCAATACCATGCATGCATATGTTGTAAAACTTTTAAAACGAGTATGCAGTATAAGTAGTAAAGCTTGTACTTTTTGCATGTCTTTCATTCATTTGAAACAAGTTCTTATGTACAATGCACAAAGACAGTCTAAAAACAGTTTTTAGAGGTTTTATGCATGATTATCCTGGAGCTTCTACCCTCACTACAGTGCCTACTAAGGTTACATAATTCAGTGGTAACAAAATTAGGTGTAACACCAGCTGAAGGTGTTTTTGACTATGCGCTGGTCAGTTTTTCTGAATGGATCCGTATAGTAGCATGTACAGTCAGGTTAAGGCAGCAGGTTTAGTGGTCTTTTGTGGTCCTGTTTGGTATCTCAGCTTAACTGGTGCTTATACTGGTTCTTATATTAATTAAAAATGCTCTAAACAACTTTCTTTCTTTTTTTCTTTCTTTTGACATTATAAACATACATCGGAAATTATGAAAATTTATTTATTTATATATGTATGTATTTATTTATTTGTTTGTTTATTTATCTGTATTTATTCACAGTACCGGCACTTCTTTTTTTCCATTTCAAGCAATGATTACTGACATAAAAATTAAAGAGGAAAAAATTATCTTTTTCTCAACAGTTTATCAAGACCTATTTCACCTATATTGGTTAATATAGACAAGTTGAAAGTAACCCAGCATAAATGGACAGGACAATACAAAAGTCCCTGCAAAGTTTTCAATCTCATTGCTAATATCTTTTTTTCTATATGTATTAATCCTTGACCTCCCTCTGCCACAGGAAGGTAAAAGATCCCAAGAGTAATCCAATGATGACCATTTCCAAAATGATTTAAAACAGTAACACTATGCCAAAGCAAGCATAATTATTAATAATCAAGCATCTCCCTCTGAAAAAAAAAAAAAAAAAAAACCTGTGGAAGAAGCCATCACCAATTCTGTATGCTAATCCCTCCCAACTCTTTTCAATATAATGAGTTATCACCAAAAAAAAAAAAAACATACAAAAAAAAAAAACACCAAGTATATTTAATCCATACCGAGCCCTTTCGCACTGCTGTGCCAATCGAGGTGGTCCTATATCCTTCCAGTCTCCCAACAACAAGGCATACATTTACCACAGTTTATATGAGCAGATGTAGCATTCTGAAACTTGTTCAAACAAAAAATAAGTTTAACTTCCTCAGTGCCCTTAATTATTACTGTAACATCATCTGCATAATCTGTAAGCTTCTTCTGGAAATCTGATATATGGCAATATATGTAAAACACATATTTATTATATATGTCTATGTATGAATTTCGCAGATATAAAAATATGTCAGATAGATGCACATATATGCAACATATATTTCAAAATATTACAAAAATTGTCATTTTCAAATATTTCACCAAATACACACATATATGATGCATGTATGCCTATAGAATATGTTTCTTATTTATTTATTTTTTTTTTTTTTTGTGTGTGTATTTATAACAAATATATATTCGTATATTTAAATTAAACATAAGTTTCAAATATTTAGGAAATAAAAGTTGAAATACAAATGGCAAATTAACACAGAACTGTGGTTATGTTTATATTTATTAATTAATTAATTGCTCAGTATAACAATATACTATTGGTTCAGTTCACACAGTGCTGTACAATACAGTTTGAGAAATATGTTAATTTTATTAGACAACAATAGCAGCATATTTCTTTGTTATTTAAATTGCATTTAAAGGATAGTACACCCAAAAATGAAAATTCTGTCATCATTTACTCACCCTCAAGTTGTTCCAAACCTGTAAGAATATATTTGTTCCGCTGAACACAAAGGATATTTTGAAAAATGTTTGTAATCAAACAGTTGTATGGCACAATTGACTTGAGTATGGGGGGTGGGGGATACATTTTGCTGCAGAATTGGTTGGTTATAAACATTCTTCAAAATATCTTACTTAGTGTTCTGCAGAACAAATAAATGTTTACAGGTTGGGAACAACTTGGGGGTAAGTAAATTATGACAGAATTTGCATTTCTGGGTGAACTATTGCTTTAAGTTTTTATTTTCTAACAGTACTACATAAAATCACCTACATAGAACCACATTCAGAATTCTATTTCATATGGTTTCAAAAGTGACAGTTACCTTTTTGGTATGAATGTCCTTGGTATTAAAACACTAACATGAGACATAGCTGAACATTATGACATTTCACATATCCTAATGTAGCTCATGCATGATGTGGTGTTCTTCCAGTCCAACTGCAACATCAGCAGTCTCTTTCACCAGTAACTCTTGGTTGCTTCCACCTTCCTCTGCAACAATGAGAATGCCAGCATCAACTCCAGTAGCCTCTTCTTCCATACTGGTAGTCTAAAAAACAATAAACATAATGAAAAATTTAGTAATTACACAAGTACTGTTACTATACCAAACTTAATTTACTACCCTGCATTGGCAAAGGCACAACAAAGGCAACATTGTAATGTTTACCTAAAAAAGAAAGTAATATTGTTTTTATTGATTGTCAGTAGGCTGTATTCCTGTTCCAGAAACCAGACCAATGAAAATATGCAATGAAACACATAGTTTGGCAAATGACTATAAAGGTTAACACAGCAATTAAAAAGGAAAATATTCAACAACAAACAACTCTGATTAGCATGGGAAATATAGCTTTTTTTGTGTCCTGTATGCTTAAGCGCAACACATCATGCCACGATCTAAAGAAATTCAAGAACATATGAGTAACAAAATAGTTGACATGTATCGGTCTGGAAAGGGTTATAAAACCATTTCTAAGGCTTTGGGACTCCAGCGAACCATGGTCAGAGAGCCATTATCCACAGACAGAGAAAACTTGGAACAGTGGTGAACCTTCCCAGGAGTGGCTGGCCTAACAAAATTAATCCAAGAGCAAAACGACAACTCATCAAAGGAGCTCATAAAAGAACCCAGAACAACATCTAAAGAACTGCAGGCCTCACTCGCCTCAGTTAAGGTCAGTGTTCGTGATTCAACATTAAGAAAGAGACTGGGCAAAAATGGCATCCATGGGAGAGTTCCAAGGTAAAAGCCACTGCTGACCAAAAATAACACAAAGCCACAGTTTCATAAATTTGTCTTGATTTTTCTTGATTATTTTGGGCAAATATTCTGTGGACTGATGTGACAAAAGTTGAACTTTTTGGAAGGTGTGTGTCCCATTACATCTGGTGTAAAACCAACACAGCATTTCATAAAAAGAACATCATACCAACAGTCAAACATGGTGGTAGTGTGATGCTCTGGGGCTGCTTTGCACCTTCAGGACCTGGACGACTTGCCATAATTGATGGAACCATGAATTCTGCACTTTTATCAGAAAATCTTGAAGGAAAATGTCCAGCCTTCAGTTTGTGACCTCAATCTCAAGCACACTTGGGTTCGATATGAAAGACTCATTGCCAGTTCTTGCAAATGCTTGATTGCGGTTGTTGCTTTAAAGGGTGGCACAACCAGTTATTAGAATTAGGGGGCAATTACTTTTTCACGTAGTGCCAGGCAGGTTTGGACAGGTTTTTTCCCTTAATAAATTAACTAATTATTTCAAAACTTGCATTTTGTATTTACTCGGGTTATCTTTGTTTGAAGATAAAATTTGTTTGATGATCTGAATCATTCAAGTGTGACAAATATGTAAAAAAAAATAAAAAACAGGAAGGGGGCAAAAACACAACACTGTATATGTATATTTTTATTTTTTGCCACATTTTATTTAATTTTCTTTTATTTATTTAAACATTTATTTATCTACAAATGTATGTATTTATTTAAGTATTTATTTCCACATTAATTTATTTCTTCATTTATTTATTTACAAATTTATTTATTTTTACATTTCTATGTCAGTAGGGTAATGAGGAGGGCGTGTGAGTAGGCGAGATGTAAACTTTGAGGCCACAGTGACACCTCGTGGTGCCCAAACGAAATATAAGAAGTGTAGCCTGATGTACCTGTTGATAGTTGGATGAATGATTTAGGGTGGACTGCACCAACAAGAATTAAACTTTAATCGAGATTAAATCAGGTTCATAATTCTGTTGCACCAAACTTTAAAACTTGTTTACAAATAAGCAGGATTACATTTAAACCAACATTTTAATCCTGGATTTAATTTCACAATAAACCTGGATTCTTGTTGCTCCATCACTTTAATTTCAGATAAAAATTTCAGTTAAGGATTAACCTTAAACTTGCAATTAAGGAGGTTTAAATTCTGAAAATGGCAGCACTTATTTGGTGGATTAGAGAAAATGAAAGAGTTCCACGCAGAAAAATAAGGGACCGTCTCAACCTTGTTGAGTTTATGATGGTGCTGAATTTTCAAAGCTACCGATTCAGCAAGACATAGTGTACAAAGGCCTAATTTTAATGACACTGGTGCCACCTATTGGACACTTTAATTTTTGCATTTACACACACACACACACGTGCACACTTAAAATCTCAGAATCACGCCACATAGACTAAGAACTGTACCGTAAACTTCCATACAAATTTGGTTCTTTGAGCTGGAGCAGGCAGCTACAACAGCATCACTATGTCCAGAACAGAAAGACAGGCTACGTCAGATTTACCAGTGGTTCGACCAAGTTGACTTCACCCCGCCAAGGTACCAAAAAGTGCAAGCACTCAATCAAGTGAATGGCGCTCATTCGTGGAGAGATATCAAGGCTTACCAAAGCCGCAGCCTCTGTGTCAGGGTTCTGTCACTTTGGTCTAGTGTTATTCATGGTTTTGTGACAGAGCCCTGACACTACCGTTATGTTGTTTTCATGTTAGTGTGTGGCTTCGAGACTACTCGAGCTGTGCGTTTTCGTCAGCGTGTCCTGTTTTATGTTGGAGCGTGGTGTTTGGATCCTGATATTTGATTTTTCTGTCTGGTGCTGTCTGTTTATGTGTGTCGGTCTTGTATTTTCATGTTTGTTTTGGTCTTGTGTTGTCATGTTCCTGTCTTGTTGTTGGGTGTTCCTCGTGAGGTGGCGTACCTTTTGGGGGGGGGGGGGGGGTTTAGTGTCAGGGTCCTGTCACTTTGGTCTAGTGTTATTCATGGTTTTGTGACAGAACCCTGACAGTACTGTTATGTCATTTTCATGTGTGCTGTCTTGTCTTGTGTGAACACGCGGCTTATGAGTCTTCTCATTAGCTGCGTGTTCGTGTCATGTTTGATTCAAGCACATGGCTTGTGTTTGTTTTTCTGGCCATGTGCCTGTGTTTTTGTTTTTTTCTGAGCACATGGCTTTTGTCTTTGTTTCCTGTGTGCCATGTGCTCCCATGTCAATTGTCTTGACCCCACCCATCTTGTTAACTGATTATTGATTAATTTGGCCCACATGTGTTCCCTCGTTACCCTCCTCATTTGCTCCCTATTGATTCTCCTTGTGTTTGCAGTCTGGTGCCAGTTCGTCATTGTGTGTTCCCCAGTTGTATCCTAATCCTGCCTTGCCTTGCCTTGCCAGCCTGTTTTTCCACCACAGGGTAGTTTTTGTTGCTCTTTTGTTTATTTCATCATCAATAAAATCCCATTCTCTGCAGTACTGAGTCCTCGCCTCATCCCTCATCCCCAACCCTGACACTCAGACTCAGACTTCTTTACTACAACGTAGATTACAAAGGTTATAACTATCCATTCATTGATCATAGGGATCACAGCCAATCTCCTGCACCTATTTGTTTTATGCCTCATGATTTATACTGATGTTAAGCGCAGACCCGTCAGCTATTTCCCTTCCCCTGAACCACAAGGTTATTATCAGCCTTATCGTGGTCACTAAGTCCAATCTATTACGATGAGAGACCTACCCCAAGGGATGTGCCAGCTCATCATGCACGCTATGAGAGACACTCAGACTATTATGAGCGATAATCTCAGATTTATTAAGATACAGTACAACAGTCTGCAGATTATGCTCAGCCTGAAAATTAACAACCATATCACCCAGTGCATCCTCCTTCTCCAAATCCTTAAAACGAGCCCTCCTACCAAAGTCCAAATCCCCACTATTTCTAATTTCTGCAGTGAGGATACCAAGAGAGTTTGCATGACTCAAAATTGCACTGGATAATTTGCTACCTGCTGAGGTTACATTATAAATTTCAACTCATTGCAGACTCCTATGTCAACAGCAGGTACCCATATGCCAACACTATGAGGTCTCTAACTGCACTTTATGGACAACCACATCAATCCACACTACAGAGAATCGCAGAATTGATGCATGGTCCAAAAATCAAGAGTGGTGGCACTAAATCTTTCAGACTGCTTGCCCTTAAAGTGCGTGCATTAGTGGGAATGCTGGACCAACTTGGAGCGGATGGAAAGGATGGACGGAACTCAAATACAGGTCACATGTTTCACATCTTCTCGCCAAACTGCCTCATGACCTAAGTGCAAACTTCAGAAGGTTTGTTAAAACCTCTCAAATACCAGTCCCAGAACCAGTACCAACATGCTTACTTCAAACTGCTAAATCAATATCAAGTGGAGGGTTGGCTGAAGTCAAATCAGAAGCACTTTAATTGTGGCCGTGATCATCTGATCTCACAATGTAATCTTCAAGCTAAATGCAAAAAATGTGACAAGCCATTTAAAAATACTGCACAACTTCAATACCAAAATGAAACCTGAGGCACAAGCTTCAGCAGAGAACAGTTGTTTGGTGAGCTCAGAAGTGGAAACTCTGTTTCTGGACAGACCAACTGCAAGCAGTAAAGTGCTTCTAAAGGTCAGCCATGTGATCTTGAGAAATGGTAAGAAGAAGGAATACGCCATACTGGACAATGGTTCAGAGAGGACAATGTTATTGTATGAAGCAGCACAACAACTTGATCTTTAAGGTCCAACTAAAGATATAGCTCTCCGCACTGTGAGACAGGACATACTGGTCATTCATGACATTCATGGGGCAGTTTCATTCTCAGTAGCTTCTGTAGCCCAGCCAAACAAACCCTTCATCTTTGAAAGGGCTTTCACAGCCAAAGAATTGAGCCTTGCAAAGCACACTTAACCTGTTAAGTTGTTGTAAAAGAAATACAGACAACTGCAGGTTTGCCTATTTCTGCATTGCAGCAGGCTCAACCACTTTTACTTATTGGCTCAGATTACCCACATTTAATCACAGCCACAGAGCACGTCTTGGACCTCCTGGTGGTTCTGCCGCTGTGAAAATCAGACTTGGATGGACTCTGCAGGGCCCCTCAAGTTCCTTGCCAATCAGCTTTCAGCACAGCAGTGTCTATCCACCTCCACTTTGTGTCCAGAAGAAGAACTGTGTACAGAAATTGAAATTGTGGCAAATGGACACACTTCCATATAGAAGTGAAAAACTGATCACAAGATTAAAGCAAGATGCAGAGGCAATGCAAATTCTTGAGGAGAAAACAATCAGGGTGGCAGTTGGAAACATTCAAAGGTATGCAACACCTCTACTCTGGAAAAAGAATCTTCCTCCTTTGCAATCAGATAAGGAAGCAGTATCAGCTCACCTGAGATGCACAGAGAAACAAATTCTGCAGAACACCAACCTTGCATAAGTGTACATTCATGAAGTACAGAAACATGAAAATTTAGGTTATATCTCAAAGCTGACATCAGAGGAGACAGCTGAAAGCCATCATGCCTGGTACATACCACATCACATTGTTCAGCACATTGAAAAACCAAAGATTCATCTTCAACTGTTCATTTAGACACAAAGGAACAAGTCTAAATGACCATGTCCTCCCTGGCCCTACACTTGGACAAACTCTCTTAGGAGAACTAATGCATTTCAGAGAATGGTTGCTATTAGTAGCGATATAAAAGGAATGTTCCACCAGGTGGGTCTGCTGCAGGAGGACAAAACCCTTTCTTTGCTTCCTATGGAGAGACCAAGGAAGAGCCCCTACTGTCTTTGAGTGGCAGGTACTGCCAATTGGGACAGTTTGCAGCCCATGTTGTGCAACATTTGCTTTGCAGAAACACATGTATGATCACAGTAAGCCTGAAATAGATGTACATGCCTCAATGGAGCATCACTTTTATGTGGACAATTGGCTGCAAAGCTTCCCATCTGCTGATGAAGCACAGACTCTTCTAATCAAGATGCAGAAACTCCTATCAAAAGGTGGCTTTGAATTGAGGCAGTGGGCCATTAACACTCCATCAGTCATTGCTTATTTCCCTGATGAAATCAGCAAGCATTCACCTTTGGTTCTCTCAAAGTGGAGCAGATCAACAAGAGATGACTCTGGGCCTATGCTGGCAGTGCTCTTCAGATGTTCTTGGTTACAGGTACAAACCACAGGAAAATTCTTTACCAAAACTGAGGAACATTTACAGAACCCTTGCAATCCAATATAGGCTTCTTGATTCCATTCACCACAAGAGAAAAAAGTTATTATCGAACGCTTATGAGACAAGAAGTGGGAATGGGACCACCCAGATCTTCCCAAAGATCTGCTTCATGCCACCTTGAGAAAATAACTGACCATCAAGATTGATCAAGAAATATACTAGACTGACTCCACAACTGTACTGACTTGGCTTCAGTCTGACTTATGTGTCTGACAATGTGTTTGTAGGAACACTTGTGGCTGTGATACAAGACCTTACAGAGCCAAAAGCCTGGCGTTATGTTTATTCAGAGTTGAACCCAGCAGACAACATTAAAAGGGGATTCACTCTCACTAAACTCTTAGAACGAAGCCAATGGAATCAAGGTCCACCTTTCTTAAGTCAGCTGGGTTAGTACCTGGCCCAAACAGTCACTTGATGTTGTATGCAATGACATGCAAGAACACCGCAGTTCTACTTTCTGTGGAGCAGTATCCTCCAGTCACACTGGCATCCCAGAAATTACTCAGTACAACTCACTTTAAGATCTGATTAAGGATAATGCTATTTACCATCATGCCGTGGCGGACAAAAGTGAACTCTCTGCTGAGGACTATTAACAAGCTGAACAGGAATTTCTGAAACATGCTCAAATCAAAAACTTCCCAGAAGAAACAGCCCAACTCCGGGTAGGTAAACTTGTATCAAACTCTAGTCGTATTCTCACTCTAGCTCCAGAATATGAACACGAAGCCAAAATAATCAGGGTAGGTGGACGCCTGTAATGATGGGTCAACAGAGTGAGGATCCAGTTGCAACTTTTAATGGTAAAAGCACGATCTTACAGGCACAGATTGGTAACAGCAAACAGGGTAATCAGAGGCCAGACAAAGGCAAATACTCGAGGCAGACAAGAGATCAGACAGGCAGCTAGCAGAGTAACAAAAGTCCAAAAACAGAGCAGAGGGTCAAAAGGCAGGCAGTAAACAATCCAAAATGATAGAAACAGTCCAGGGTCATACACAGAAATCCAATGAAGAAAGTAGTAAACGCTCAGAGATGTCAGCTGGGGAAAAACAAGACGTTGCGATGAGAGTGTGAAACAGTGGCTAAAATAGTCCCATGAATGCGCATCAGGTGTGCTCCTAATCAGAGTCAGGTATGGAATGATGGGAAATGGAGTTCACAGAGGAAAATCAATATTTGGGTGATGTCGCCCTCTGGTGATGATCAGGGGGAACCACAGAGACCGGATTTGTTACAGAGTCCCCTCCCTGCAAGTGGCTCCTGATGTGAGAAGGCAAACTGCGCCGGGGTCTTCCACTAGGACGAGGGGTCGGTTTATCCGGATTAGTCCTGTGAAAGTCAGTGGTGAGTGAGGGGTCGAGAATGTCCTTAGCATCGACCCAGGACCTCCCCTCTGGTCCATACCCCTCCCATTCCATGAGATATTGTAGAGTTCCCCCCCAACGCCGGGAATCAAGGATCTCCTGAACCCAATAACCCTCTTCAGCGCCGATGATAAGGGGAGGGGGATCCTGGTTCCGGGCCTCATCTAGGTCATCCGCCCTTCTCAGAGCACCAGCGGCCTTGAGCAGGGAGACATGAAAGGTGGGTGAGACATGATATTGAGGAGGCAAAGCTTAATGGCAGGAAACAGGAGTTATTTGTTTAATGACTTTGAAGGGGCTAACGTACCTGGGACTTAGTTTGTGGCAGGGAAGTCGGAGTCGAAGATCCCTTGTGGAGAGCCAGACCCATGATCCTGGGGCATACTCAGGGTTGGGACGTCAATGACAATCTGCCTATTCCTTCTGTTTCCTGACAGCACACTGAAGATGAGTAGGAGCCTCGTTCCAGGTAGTTTCACTCTTTCTGAGCCATTCATTGACTGCAGGTAAATCAGTGGGTTCTCCAGACCAGGGAAAAAGAGGTGGTTGGAATCCAAGTACACATTGAAAGGGTGTGAGTCCAGCAAATGGTTTGTGCAGGGAATTTTGTGCATATTCTGCCAAGAAGAGATACTTGCTCCAATCAGTCTGATTACGATGACAGTAGGACCTTAGAAAGCAAGTGATCTCTTGTTTGAGGCATTCCATTTGCCCATTAGATTCAGGATGGTAGCCCGAAGTAAGACTGATGTTGACAATGAGGAATTTGAAAAAAGCTGACCATACATTGCCTTTGGAGATGGGGAGGCCGGGGATGAAATCTATGGCAATGTGGGACCATGGTCTCTGAGGAACGGGTAGTGGTTGTAGCAGACCTGCCGGCATCTGCTTAGAGGACTTGGAGGTGTTGCAGATTACACAGTTCATAACGAATGTAATGGTGTCAGTGTGAAGTGAGGGCCACCAGAATTTATTAGATAAGAGTTGAATGGATGCCGTTTTTCCTGGATGACCAGAGCTGGGGAGATCATGAACTTGTTGAATGACTCACACCCTCAAGGAAGGAGTCCTGTTAAAGTCCTGTTGGGTGGACAATCGGCAGGTATGAGGTCTGTGCCCTGTGTCTCTGCATTCTTCCTTCTTTATGTCCCACTGCACTTGTGCTATGATGGGAGTGGTAGGTAAGATGGGGTCTGGTGAAAGGGGTTGGTATGCTGACTCAAATTGCTGAGAAAGTGCGTCTGCCTTGGTGTTTTTGGAACCGGGATGATATGTTACTGTGAACCGGAACCGTGTGAAGAAAAGGGCCCACCTGGCCTGTCTGTGATTGAGTCTTTTAGCACTGTGAAGATATTCCAGATTACGATGATCAGTGAAAACTGAGAAAGAAAACTTGGATCCCTCAAGCCAGTGTCGCCACTCTTCAAAGGCTGCCTTCATTGCCAAAAGCTCACGGTTTCCCACATCATAATTCTGCTCTGCTTGATTTAGCTTGCGTGAGAAGTAAGCACAGGGAAAAAGCTTGGGAGGACTGCCATGATGTTGTGAAAGGACTGTGTGCTGGAGGCATCTATTTCTACAATAAACTCTTTCTCAGGGTCAGGGTGATGTAGTATGGGTGCAGTGGCGAACCATTCTTTGAGGTGATTGAATGCCTTCTCCACAGCAGATGACCAGGATAAGTGACTTCCCTTCCTCCTAATCATTGATGTAAGAGGGGATGCGACTGAGCTGAAGTCTCTGATGAATCGTCTGTGAAAGTTGGCAAAACCAAGGAATCTCTGCATCTCTTTGACAGTCGTAGGACAGGGCCAGTTCAAGACAGCTTGTACTTTTCGATCATCCATCGCTTCTCCCTCTGGACTGAAAAAATACCCCAGGAATGTGGTGGAAGTTTGTTGGAATTCACATTTCTCTGCCTTTGCATATAACTGGTGAGAGATTAGACATTGTAGAACAGCTCGGACATGGCTAATGTGCGTCTCAAGTGTGACAGAGTAGACAAGAATGTCATCCATGTAGACTATGACCCGTCTGTTCAACATGTCACAAAATACATAATTTATGAATGACTGAGATTGAGGGACTGTTGACAGGCCTGAACGGCATAACCCAGTACTCGTAGTGCCCAGAAGTGATAGAAAATGCAGTTTTACACTCATCCCTCCCTCTAATGCGGATCAAGTTGTAAGCATTGTGGAGATCAAGTTTAGTGAAGTACTTAGCTGAGCGAAGTTGTTCAAGGGCTGAGGAAACTGAATGCTTCTGCTAGATCAACATAGTTAGAGGGAATGTCAGTTGAGTGCGAGGGATCCGTTTTAATGATAGCTACTTCAGGTAACGAGGGTTCAAGCATCTGAAGAAACTGAGTGAAACACTTGGCTGACCACTGTGTGATTTGACCTTCTGTCCATGAGATCAGTTGTTCGTGTAGCTGAAGCCAGGGAAGGCCTAGAACGACTGGGTTGTTGGAAGCTTGTATGATGTAGAAACGAATGACTTCAGAGTGCATGGTGCCAGTGGTCAGGCAGATGTCACTGGTTGTGTGTTGGACCTGACCAGCGCCCAGTGGTCTCCCATCTAGCACTGCCACTGCCAAGGGAGATTTACAGGGAGTGAGAGGGAGATCATGAATTTGACCAAAATCTGGATCCATAAAATTTCCTGCAGCACCAGAATCAACTAAAGCCATTGTCTCTATCACTACATCACTAAGGCCCCATTTACACTGCATGGTTCAAGTGACCCAATTCCGATTTTTTCCTCTCATGTGGCACAGATCGGATATGACCGGTGAACGTGTAAGCAGGAAAAAAACGCATGGATTCCGATTTTCTCAGATCGGATTCAGGCCTCATTCATAAGTGGAGATAAATCGGATATGAATCGGATACGTGCATTTGCGCGTGCCATGTAAGCAGACAAATCGGATATTCCCCAGTAAATGCGAGTCGTACGTCATTAAAAAAGTGACGTTAACTCAGGTGGACACCACCAACTGAGATCACATGACTTATTATAGGCGCGATGGAGGACGAAGGATACACACCAGTGGAGCAATGCGGAGGTTTCATGTCTTTTAAGTCCTCTTTTTTTTCTCCGCCGTACGAGACCAATGTTTTGCTGATTTTTTTTGTTGACTTTTCAAAATATTGTGGAAAGCAAAAGACTGTAGGCCTATAATTTTATTTGCATCTGAATCCATTGATTTTCGTCCTGTTTTACTTCCTTTTGTGGGTCAGAACGTCTACGTTTGGTAGTTTCAGCAGTGTATAGTGTAAATGCAAAAATCGGATACTGGTCACTTTTAAAAGATGATGTAAGCGGGTCGTCAAAAAAATCGGATATAGTCAGAAAATCGGATTTGGGCATCAAGACCTGCAGTGTAAATGCAGCCTAAAGGTTAATTTGACAGGCACCTTTACACATCTTGAAGAATGAGGGAACTGACACACCGCAGAGGAAGAGTGTTGTTTGGGTCGTGTAGGGCAGGAGTTTCTCACGTGACCTGCTTGGCCACAGTAAAGAAACAGATTCTGGCGATAACGGCGATCTCTCCATCTGCAACTAGACGGATGTACTGTTACTTGCTCTACAGTCAAAAATTATAAATTAGACAGGAACTTGAACCTTTATGGTTTAGCTCCTTCGTACCTAACTAGCCTTTGACCATGCTACAATCCATCATGCTCCCTAAGGTTGGAAAACTCTGGACTTTTGGTAGTACCTAGGATAGCACAGTCCACTAAAGGAGGTAGAGCTTTTTCGCATTTGGATACCAAACTCTGGAATAGCCTTCCTGATACTGATCAGGGGTTCAGACACACTCTCTCTGTTTAAATCTAGATTAAAGACACATCTCATTGGCCAATGCATTCAAATAATGCATCTCATATTCTTGTACTACAGTTATACCTGATCAAATGCACATTATTATTCCTTAGATTGCATTGAACAAATAATTTTTGCTTGGTTGGAACAGCAGCTATGCTAATTATGTCTTTATGTGTTTCTCTGTTTCTGCCACAGGATTGACATCCCATGGTAACTAGGATTTACACAAGCTTCAGTCTGGATCCAGCCCTTACAAAGACCTGAGATGGCCGAACACCTGAGAAGAGATGATGCTAACCGTGAAACAACATAAACTACCAAATTTTGCTACAAGTTTGATTGCAGCATATAACCATTTCTGTTAATAGTGTTCATCGTCTGTTTGATTATGTCATTAACTGTATTTTACCATACATTACTGCCATATGTATGTAGCAGACTTCAAGTGGTAATCTCCGGACACCACAGAAACACAACGACATCACTATTGGGATGATGGATTTATTCCTTAAACAGAGTAGCGTGAGGCAACATTAGTATATACAGACATCAGAAGGCCTACTCTCTCATTCCTCTGCTTCTCCATTCACATACACCGTGCATCTGAGCGCAACGGCTTAAAGAACAAGCAATATATTTAGAAGTGATATACAATATTCAACATGAAAAAATGCAGTGCTCAATTATCTCACGTAACAGGACAAATAAAAATACGTAATGGTAAACGCATAACATTTGAAAAAGTTAATTCAAATATACTGTAAACTCATTGGAATGCATATGTAACATACTATAAACTCTGAATTGCATCAAAATTTGATTGTTAAACCACTGTGTACAATAAAGTTATGGAGTTTTTTTTTCCCTCCCCATGAACAAACTGTGTCATTGCATGAAAATATACACAAAGCAATTAGTATAGATTGCCTAGTATACACTGAAGTACACATGCATTCTAAATCAATTCGCAAATAAATTCACAAATTACACAAACATTTGAATTAATGACAACAGATTAAAACATACCTTAAACAGAGTAGCGTGAGGCAACATTAGTATATACAGACATCAGAAGGCCTACTCTCTCATTCCTGCATGGAAAGATACACGTGCAAACGAAACACTCAGTTTAACACGGTTAAAAGTACCACTTTCAAGGAAAATATGCTAATCAAAGGGTTACAAGTTACGACAGATACTCTTAACAGTGTTTTAACATCATAAATGTAGTGATTACGTTACAAAGAGACCGTTAATGCAAGCTAAATACGAGAGAGAAAAACTACCTCTGCTTCTCCATTCACATACACCGTGCATCTGAGCGCGAAGCTTAAAGGAGAAGCGTCATATGTCTCTTGCGTGTCCCACTAATTAAAGCCCCACCTACAACAATTGATAGGAACTCTCAATCGGAACCAATGTAAATAGAACTTAAAAATGCATTTAATACAAGTTTTGCTGAAGTTAACTAGATTTACAGAACAAATTCCTTTCTTGTAAAATCAAATTAAATGGATGTCTTAGTCAACTGGCTACATAATTTAACTTTATTTTCAGAAAAATTTTGTTTCTTGTATTATGTAATTTAAATGATGTATTAGTTAAGTGAAGTCATTTTTTACCAGTCACACCATTACGTCATGCAACATATATGCTACCCGAACATCACGGGACAAAGAACGAAAGAAAGTTGATCAGACTATCAGACATTCTTTTGGCTCAAGAGGTGCCTTATACACCACTCGATATGACTCAAATGACTTTTTTCTGCTTGCCTCACATTCTTATGACTATGCACATATAACTTAAAACCTCTTTAAAATAAAAGAGACTTAGTAACATCTTTGACTGCGTTGTGAGTTGTTCTCTGAGTCATATTCTGAATCAGTCTATTTACAGGTCTTACTAACCTGCCAACACGTGTTCGTACCTGGGTCACTACTTCAGACACATTAGGGGGTGCACTGGAAATGGACAAAGTGCTGGTGGGTCTTGGCTGCTCTTTAGCACTGGACATCACATCAAATTTATGTACACTGGTTTGACAGTCTGTTGGATTTGATGGAATAACTCTATAGTCTGAATGGGGGCATTTACTTTCAGACTCTGGTACCAGGTCATTTGATTTACTCTCAGGCTTTCCAGCATCCATTATGCTCTCCTGTTCCCCTGTCTCTACTTGCTCTTCCACGGAATCATTTGTGTCAGGTAAGGAAGCCACCCACTCAGCAGTACGCTCTGTTTCAGGAAGGTCGCTCCCCAGTGCAGAACTTTGTGTTGAAGTTTCACCTGACTTCTCATGGCTAGTTAACAAGTCATCATGGAAAGACTCATTTTCTCCTTCCTCAGGGGGCAGAAAGTTGGCGTGCAACATAAGGTTACGGTGTACTACCTTCTCTTGACCCGTACTGGTATTCTTGACACGGTAAGTGTGGCATCTGGGGTCTTTAGAAACTACCACATAGGGCACTGATTCCCACTTATCAGCCAGTTTCCTCCTTCCCCTTTCACCCTTGTTGGCTAGCAGCACTCTGTCTCCTTCCTCTATGTCGCATCCCTTTATCCTTCTATTGTAGAATTCAGCCTGACGTTGCTGACTTGCACTGGCATTAACTTGAGCAATGTTAAGAGCTTCCTTGAGATTATCTCTCATCTTTGCAACATAGCTGCCATAGTCTGTGATGTCTTCATCTCTTCCAACACTGTGGAACATAATATCTATTGGCAGACGAGGGATCCTTCCATACATCAGGTAAAATGGTGCGTAACCTGTTGATTCATGAGCGGTGCAGTTATAGGCGAACGTCAGTGTCTGTAACATCTGAGGCCACTTTTGCTTAGCTCTTGGGGGTAAGGCTCGTATCATACTGCCTAATGTGCGATTAAACCGCTCAGTGTGTCCATTCCCCATAGGGTGGTAAGCCGTCGTCCTCGACTTCCTGACTCCTGCAAGCTGCATCAACTCCTGAATCAGTACACTCTCGAAGTTCGCACCCTGATCAGCATGGATCCTCTCTGGGAACCCATAGATGCAAAAATATCTGTCCCACAGTTGGCGGGCTACTTGTTTGGCTGATTGATTACTGCAAGCAAAAGCATGTGCCATCTTCGTAAAATGGTCTGTAACCACTAGCACATCTACACTCCCGCCCTTGCGATCCTCCGCAGACCAGAAGTCAATACATACCAGCTCTAGAGGCCTGGTTGTTTTTACACTCTCGAGTGGTGCCCTTGCCTCTGGCTCAGGTGTCTTGCTTACCACGCAGTGCTTACAGCACTTAACATACTCTCTGACATCTCGCTCCATGCCTACCCAGAAGAATCTTTCCCTGGTTAAGTGAAGTGTTCTGGCCTGGCCTTGGTGACCAGCATTGTCATGAACTCCTTGCAGGACTTGTTTGGTCAGTGAAGCTGGGACGATGTACTGCCAACGTTTCTTTCCTGTTAGTTGATCTTTACACACACGGTACAAAACTCCATCTAACATTCTCAATCTTTCCCACTGTTTAAGAGTTTTCAGGATCTTCAGTGTCTCTTTTGTCCTCTCTCGTCTTGATGGCCTCCTGCCACGGGAGACATAGGAAAGAACTCGTGACAAAACAGGATCTTCTGACTGTTTATCCTGAAGCTCCTTCAGTGTAAATACTGGCAATGCATCTTGACCAGCTGGAACCAAGTTATGCACATCCTGAGCCAGCCAATAATGCACTTCTCCCTTCGGCCCTGCATTCCACTCAACCTGGTTCATCAGTATGGCCGACACTTCATCTGAAGAGAGTGAGAAACAATTTGGTCCTTGGCCAGAGAATAAAGGTTCAACACTCTGACTTTTAGCACTGATTCGGAAAGCATGCTGTACTACATTTTCTTTGAAGTGATTGGCCTCCTCCAACAGGGTTTCGTAAGGTTCCGTTACCAACCTCTGGCTTGCACGTGTTTGGACAAAAGGTCGTCGGCTCATGGCATCTGCCACCACATTCTTGTTCCCGGGGATGTACTGGATACTAAAGTTGTATGGCGCCAGCTTGGCGACCCACCTCTGCTCACACGCATCGAGCTTTGGCTTCGTTAGGATGTAGGTTAACGGGTTGTTGTCCGTCCAAACGGTGAAGGAATGACCTTTCAGCCAATGGCTGAATTTATCACAGATGGACCATTTTAGGGCCAGAAACTCCAAACGGTGAGCAGGGTAGTTGCTTTGGGCACGTGTGAGGGCCTTGCTGGCGAAAGCGACAGGGCGGGCTCTAGTCTTGCCTTCTGGGACCTGAGAAAGTACAGCGCCCAATCCATCCAGCGAAGCGTCTGTTGATAAAATGAACGGGCGATTGAAATCGGGGTGTGCAAGCACCACAGACTCCAAAAGGGCAGACTTCAGCTGATTAAAGGAATCCAGCTGTTCTTTCTTCCAGTCGCTTGGGCTTAGCTTCCTAAAGGCAGACAACTTTGTTCCGTGGTTCTTTTGCCTCCTTTGGTGCAGCAGTCAATGCAAATAAAGGCTTGGCTATGCTAGAACAGTTCTGTATAAAGCGCTGGTAAAACATAACCATCCCCAGAAATGATTTTATCTTTTTCTGAGATGGTGTAACCCCATCTTCCATCATAAGGTCTCTTTCAGTCATTGCTGTAATGGCCTGGACTTTATCAGGATCGGCCGCTACCCCTTTTTCATCGATCACGTGGCCTAGAAACCGTACAGTCCGACGTAACAAGTGGCATTTTTTCGGCGCAAGTTTCAAACCATGAGCTCTCAGACGGCTGAACACCAACTCAAGCCTCTCCAATGCCACACTTTTTCTTGGTGGGATTAATAGGATGTCGTGTATTTAGATAATTATGGTCAGAAAGTTCTGGTCTCCAAATATGCCCATCATGAGACGCATAAAACTTGCAGGACTATTACACAATCCTTGAGGGAGCCTATTAAATTCATAAAGTCCCATGGGTGTTGTGAATGCAGTGAAGTTTTTATCTTCCTCAGCCATCTCTATATTGTAGAATCCTGAGGTAAGATCCATAGCACTGAATATGGCATTGCCGCCAAGCGCAGCTAGACAATCTGCCTGGTGTGGCAAGGGATGTGCGTCTTTAGTAGTGCGGGCATTCAGCCACCGATAGTCGACACAAAAGCGTAGATCTCCGCTCTTCTTCCAGACAAGCACCAGCGGGGAGGCCCACTCGCTGGAGGATTTGCGAATGATCTCAAGCTCCTCCATTTCTGAAAGAACATGTCTGAGCTTGTGATAATGCGCTGGTGGCACACGTCGGTAAGGCAGTCTAAAGGGGCGACTATCTGCAAGATGTATTCGGTGAAAGAAATCCTTTGCTTTGCCACAATCCAGTTTATTCTTTGAGAACACATCCTCATATTTGCATATCAGCTGCACAAGTTGTTCCTTCCAGTGCTGTGACACTTCACAAGAATCAACATCGAGATCGCTTAGACCAAGTTTACTCAGTCTACTGCGGAGACTTAACTCAGGAGGCATACTGTCAACAACTGGGACATGTGTCGTTTGATTCATGACTTTCAGCTCATGACTGGTTGGATGCTGGGGACCGATGTCCAAGTCCTCCAGAGCTACGCAAGGGAATACATCAGCCAACTTTGTGTTCCTCCGCAAAGTTATGGGCTTGTCGGTAGCATTCAGCACTTTGACTGGCACCCATCTGTCATCGCTCATGGATGCTACCACCCGCCCGATGACAATGTTCTTATGTGACTGTGACTTTGCAGGTTCAATGAGGACAGCACTTCCCTTGGAAACTGGAACGGTAGCAGGTAACCTGCCCCAGACGAGGTGTTCTTGCTGAGGACACAGCACTATGGCTTGGGTAAGCTTAGCCGTTCCTATCTTGCTGGGCATCTCAGTCCCTTTCCATCTGTGGAGACCAGACAACATGTCTAAAAACTGCATAATGTCATCATTACCTGAACTTTAGGGTCGATTCAGGACACGCCAATACCCGTGTGTACTCTTCATCTGACTGATAATGTACTTGATAACATTAGTGTCCAGGATCATTTCGTCTCGCTGACCAGGAACAACTAGAGTGGGAACACTAACTGCATGTCCATACACTTCCATCTCAAGCTGGTAAATGCTCTCAGGCTGAATGTTGACACCTCCGCAACCAACAAGGACGATATCAGGGTGTGTTTCACTGGGTGTGAGCGCAACTCCTGCACTCTTCAACTTGCGTTCAGCCTCCACATTCATGGTGCAGGCCATGGACCCACTGTCAAGCAGTGCACGTAATGTAACTTGGGCCCCTGCAATGACAACATCAGTGTAAAAAAGGCTGTCAGCTCTTTCCAACTTCATCACATTTTGATATAGGATACTTTTATCAGGAATTGCTTTGCAGCTTTCTTCATACAACAAAAGATCATCTTCATTGCTGAGGGTTTCATTTTTCCTGCTCACATCGTCCCCTCCCCAATGCGAGCAGATAAGTTTTCCTGAGAGCATGATGCAACGTTCGGGTGGGATGCTGGTTCTGTAACATTAGGACAGTCTTTACGCTGATGTCCAATCCTCATGCAGATAAGGCACCGCTTCTCCCGCATGCAGTGTGAGCGAGTGGAGTGTGTTGTGTCCCCACAGACACGGCAATACATAATGCGCACTCCATGTGTTTGAAAGGGCCTTGAAGGATTGTGTACTGGTTGACTGGTTCGTTCCAACACTCTCTCTAACATGCTAAGAACATGTTCCAATGTATCAGAATTGGGCGAGACTGGATCTATTGTCTTAGGATGGCTGCTCGGAGTGAATGCTGCAGCATTGATAGCAGTGATTTCATTTTCAATGACTTTAACACTAGGGACTGCGGTAGCTGTCGATACTTGAAAGGTGCAGGGCTTAACTGTCCTGGGAAATCTGTGAGACTGACTTTCCCTCTGATGTTCATCAATAGCCTCCTGTATCTCTTCGACTGACCATTTGCTCATAGGTTTGCACTTAAACACACTGGACAGTTCAGGGTCAGGGCAGTTTCGTATAAACATCATGGCTATTTCTGCGCTCATGTTCTCAATGTTACCTCCACTGCGTTCTAAATGGCTATTAGCTCGTTCAGCTGCAGAGTTCAATCTCACCCAATAGTCTACGGGGCTTTCTTTAGCCCTAGGCTGTGTTGCGTAGAAATCTGCCATTGGCAGAAGTGATACAGGGTGATCACTAAAGTAGTGTCGTAACATGTCATAAATTTTCTCAACACTAGCTGGACTAGAAGGAGCAGTGCTTTTTAGTCCCACTTTAATTATACTCTTAGCTCTTCCCAGGAGGTGACTCATGACTGTGTCGGCTTTCTCTATTTCAGGGCAGCTGCTTTTCTGTAAGTACAGTTCCATAACATCTATCCACTCTTGGACTGTGTACTTGTCACTCTCATCTCCTTTAAACATGGGTGGTTCCTTGATATCAGACCTCACTATGAAGTTGACCTTGGGGGATTCAGGTGGGAGCTCAGTCTTGGTTAACTCTGATGGACTTGTGGGTAACGGGTTGGCTACACACTGACTAGCTAGCAAATGGCTAATGATTGACTCGCCAATTTGACTACCCAGCTCTCCTATTAGCTCTCGTAGCTGCTGTGTGACATTGGGGCTACTATCAGAAGGAGTGGAACATGTCGGTTGTGCTAACTCAGGATGAGGATTTACTTCTGGCACTGGCGAAGTACTTGGGAATAACAGCTTTGGTAGGGTTCCTATATTCTCTCTTACACTATACAGACCTCTACCCCTCCCAGCTAATGGAGTGAATATATCAGAAGTATCTCGACCTCTTCCAGCCATATTGTGTGGTACAACAAATTGAATCCCAAATAAAATAACAAAATAATGAAATATTTAAATATACAGAAGTTAGCGATATGCAAAACACTAATAGAAATATAAAATTTGAGAACCTACAGTGTTCAAAGCAACGCAAGTGTAAATGTCAATGGCCAGTGTGCGCAAATGTCTGAAACGCATGCACATGTAAAGCGTACGACACAGCCTGGGGTTATGTGGAACTTCACAGTAAATAGGTGAAAATGTATGTGTGCAAACGTCCGAATAATATCACTTGGATGTCCGCTGCATAGATCCTCTGGCCACGCGGTACAGCTTCTACACGTCACAGCACACTGCTTGACCCCGGCGATCGGCTGCAGCTGACCAAGTGGATCAGGGTCACGGCACCATTTAGATGTAGCAGACTTCAAGTGGTAATCTCCGGACACCACAGAAACACAACGACATCACTATTGGGATGATGGATTTATTCCTTAAACAGAGTAGCGTGAGGCAACATTAGTATATACAGACATCAGAAGGCCTACTCTCTCATTCCTCTGCTTCTCCATTCACATACACCGTGCATCTGAGCGCAACGGCTTAAAGAACAAGCAATATATTTAGAAGTGATATACAATATTCAACATGAAAAAATGCAGTGCTCAATTATCTCCCATAACAGGACAAATAAAAATACGTAATGGTAAACGCATAACATTTGAAAAAGTTAATTCAAATATACTGTAAACTCATTGGAATGCATATGTAACATACTATAAACTCTGAATTGCATCAAAATTTGATTGTTAAACCACTGTGTACAATAAAGTTATGGAGTTTTTTTTTTTTTTCCCTCCCCATGAACAAACTGTGTCATTGCATGAAAATATACACAAAGCAATTAGTATAGATTGCCTAGTATACACTGAAGTACACATGCATTCTAAATCAATTCGCAAATAAATTCACAAATTACACAAACATTTGAATTAATGACCACAGATTAAAACATACCTTAAACAGAGTAGCGTGAGGCAACATTAGTATATACAGACATCAGAAGGCCTACTCTCTCATTCCTGCATGGAAAGATACACGTGCAAACGAAACACTCAGTTTAACACGGTTAAAAGTACCACTTTCAAGGAAAATATGCTAATCAAAGGGTTACAAGTTACGACAGATAATCTTAACAGTGTTTTAACATCATAAATGTAGTGATTACGTTACAAAGAGACCGTTAATGCAAGCTAAATACGAGAGAGAAAAACTACCTCTGCTTCTCCATTCACATACACCGTGCATCTGAGCGCGAAGCTTAAAGGAGAAGCGTCATATGTCTCTTGCGTGTCCCACTAATTAAAGCCCCACCTACAACAATTGATAGGAACTCTCAATCGGAACCAATGTAAATAGAACTTAAAAATGCATTTAATACAAGTTTTGCTGAAGTTAACTAGATTTACAGAACAAATTCCTTTCTTGTAAAATCAAATTAAACGGATGTCTTAGTCAACTGGCTACATGTACATCAATTTTACATATAGGAACAGGATTTCCACTTTTCATCATGCTTTGCACGGGGCTGGATAGGGAGAGTAAATGTTCAAATAAAATGTTATTTTATGCATCTTTTCACAAGATGATACAATGGGGATACATATTAATGTTTAATGCTCTTTTATGTTTGTATTTAAAAGAGTTTCTGGTGTGTGCTTGGGTTGAGAACCTGCTAACAATAATTAAAGCTGTTTTAAAAAAATAAAAATAATATAAAAAATAAAAAACTAGTTGGGGCATGCCTTGGATGCAACATTAATCTTCTGGCGACCCTTACCACGGTAAGGGTAGCCAGAAGCATACTACCACGTTAATGCTGGTATAAATTTTTACATTTTAAAAAAAGTGTCATATCGCGATATCAATGATATAACATTAGCGACTTGAAGACGGATGCATCGATTGTTCGGCAAGTGAATAAACAAAAAGACCAATCAAATTGTACCGAACAATGACGTGACGCAAACACTAATGCAGCACTAATGCAGAAAACATGACGGCAGTGTGGAAGCATTTAAAACTGTCAGAGAAAGACGCAAAAATCATTACAAGCTCTGACTGCGAGAGACCGCTTAGTACTGCAGCGCATGTCTTCCATGAGAAGAGGAAGGGGATGGTTGTTGCTGGTTACTGTATGATGATTCACAACTGGAGAATTGCAGAAAAAGGTTGAGTTTCAGAGTCAGAAAACCTTTTAAAAAATGAACAAACAGCACCTACATCATCACATGTTTGGGAGGGCTTCAAGAAAAAGAAAAAGAAAAAATCAAGAAAAGAAAATGCTTTCACCAAAAAACAAACTCCAGCACATTCTGTTGTCAGACACGACTGGAACTTCAAATGGTACTGGCTACTATGGTCAGATGTAACTAAAAATGAAGCTTTTTAGCAGCAAACACTCAAGATGGGTTTGTTGCACACAGGGTTAAAAAGTACCCCTTGTGTACAATGAAATATTCTGCTGTATTTTTAATGTTGTGGGCCTATATTTGTGCTGGAGGTCCTGGACATTTTGTTTAGACACATGGCATCTTTGATTCTATCAAATACCAACAGATAAAAAATCTAAAAGGGACTGACTCTATTAGAAATCTTATAATGAGCCATGAGTCTGATCTTCCAACCAGACAATAATCCAAAAACAAACCTTAAAAACAACACAAAAATGGGTCAGTGGGCACAAAAGCAAGCTTCTGCTATGGCAATTCCAGTTCCCTGACCTGAACCCTGTAGAAAAGGAGTGTGGTGAACTGAAGAGGAGAAGCAACATCATGAAGCTGGGAATCTGAAGGATCTGGAGTGATTCTGATGAAGGAATGGTCTCTGATCTCTTGTCAGGTGTTCTCTAACCTCATCAAGCATTATAGGAGAAAACTCCTATACTATTTTGGCAAATGGAGGTTTCAAAAAGTATTGAATAAAAGGGTACCATTAATTGTGTCCAATGTGTATTAGAGAAAAACATTTAATTCATAATGATATTTCCCCCCATTTGAATTCTTATTCTCCAATGAAAGGTTAGATTTTTGTGATTTTTGAAAATAATATATAAAAAGTATTAACAATGCAGATTTATTTCCACAGCCTTCTTTGATCATATTTACCAAGGGTACCAACAGTTCTGTCCATTTATGTATATTAACATTTATATGAGAACATATATTTATATGGGAACATCTGACAAATATATTTTGTAATAGATATCCATATATGTATGTATATATCCCGTAATGTATGACTATACGTGTGTGTATATATTAATATATGCTATATAGAAGGCTACTGTATTGTTTCTGTCTTATTGCTAAATATATATTTTATATGTAGAAATATATGGCTATACATGGTTCATGCGTATATTGCAGAATATTGAAAAATATAAGAACTAGAGACCCATATATCAAAATATATTATTTCATATATCACATTATATCTTCCAATATATTCACATATATTTTTGTTTCGTAAGGGTAACTTCTAACAATAAGAACTATATTTAGCTTGTTTAGTATGTGTTATTAATAGCAGCTGCATCAAAAAATATCTTAACTTAAAATAAATAAATTCATTTATGGACAGTGGTTCCACATAATGGAACTCGATTGTTTCAAGTTATTTGGACATGGTGGTTTAAGTTTAATCAATTCAGTTTAGTTCATCATACATTATGTATTTGAGTAGAGATAACATGTTTCCGTTATGTGGAACCACTGTCCATCACTGAATTAGGTTAGTAGTATCTTTTTTTTGAGTGCAAGCAGAGCCTGGACTTGAACCCAATCAATAATTTCTGGAGAAACCTGAAAAAGTCTATCGACCCGTATTCAAACCGACAGAGCTTGAGAGGTGAGGAGAAGAATGGCAGATAATTGCCAAAAACAGATTTGAAGTCTAAAAAGACTTGAGGCTGTAGGTGCTTCAGCAAAATATTGAGCTAAGAGTATAGGGTATTGCAATGTACTTATTTTATGTTTTTTGTTTATTATTTATTTGAGTTTTTGTTTTGTATTTTTTTTTTGCTTTGTCATTATGGTGTATGGAGTGTAGACTAATGTGAAAAAAAATACAAAAATTGTAATGTTGTTTTAATGCTTTGACAATACAAAATACACTTTTGTCATGTCAATAATGCTATTTGCATTGAATTATAGGCAATCAAGAAGAGGTTAAAATTCCGTGTTACACCCGCCCAAAATCATGACTACCACAGTACATAAGTGTATCTCCTGTCTGCCCCTCTGCCTGAAAAGAACCATAGTCAACTGTTTCGCCATGCTCATGTAAAACATGTTTCTTGGTAATGGAAGCTGAACTAATAGTTTCATGGAATTCGGGAGTGGCTCGGTGTCTAAAAAGCTCTTTGTGTCACAATCAATCAGTTGTGCATAGTTATGCACTGTTCCATCATTAGGTT
Organism: Cyprinus carpio; assembly: GCF_018340385.1. NCBI lineage: Eukaryota > Metazoa > Chordata > Actinopteri > Cypriniformes > Cyprinidae > Cyprinus > Cyprinus carpio. Next base: position 35,572,109 of record NC_056575.1, on the reverse strand, counting down.
ATAGTAAGGCTGGGTTGATAGCATTATTAGAGTTAATTTGTATTTAATCATTTTGGCTTTCCACGTATCCTGTCTCTGATTGGAGAGTGAGCCTTGTGTGTTAGTTAACAACTGTAGCTTTAGCCCTTGTTTTCCTCCATTTAAGGTCTATGTGTTCTATGCATATTTTCCATGCAAAATCATATGATAATTTTTTTACCATGCCTGCAGCAGCAGCAGCAGATGCTATAATTGTTTTTCTTTTAGTGCATGCTTGTTGGCTGCTCCAAATTACTGCACACCATTGAAGCAATAAGCCCAAATGTTCACAGAGCCACTGATAAGCAGGTCTCTGAATTCATCTGACAGTCGACTAGTGGAAGATTCAATCATAATAAGTCAAAATCAGTATCTTAGATTTCTCTGAATTGTCAAAGACTTTAATTGGAGCAGCCAAGACTGCCCCTTTAATATTCTCTCTGCTCATCTCCATAGGGGACAGAGCTAGTTTTTTAAGTTCAGCTTGTGTGGCTTAAAGCTTTATAGTGTCTACATAAGGGTCTCTGCAGCAGCCCCTTAGACAGTCAAGAAGAGAGCTCTGGAGAGCTCTCGTGCCTGTCTTATAACGCATTCTCTTTCATCCTTGCTTGAGCTTGGCCCAGGGCTTATGTCTCTTTGCCAGTATTTTTAGTTAAAACTCTCAATAAGGCCTTACATCAATAATGTTTAGCTAATTTCTGTTAAACATATTTCTGAACAAGCTAATCAAGGCATTCAGAATTACTTGCTATTTTTTTTAACTCATCACTTAAGGTTATTGTTATACTGCAATAATTAGGTCAGCTGGAATCAGAGTCCATATACAGACCAGATGGTGGAATTGTGCCCAGAAACAACCACAAGACCTTTTCGGCCAGTGACCTCAATGACTAGACAACCCATCAGTGACTATGAGACACAGATCCCTAACTTGATTAACACATCATGCCAGGACGGCAACACACGCATTACCAATTAACATCATTGTGCAAATGGCAGTTGAAAAGCCAGTTTACTACTTTTTTAACCTGCTGGACTACAACTACAGACTACAACTGCACTTTTTCTCACCTAAGTCTGCCAGGACAAAATTTTGAATAATATCAGTCTGCAATATCTGACTTGAGATGCAGCCTAGAATCATTAATCACACAATGTTTTTAAACTGAACTGATGCAAGCTGAATAAGGACACTACTTTCTTCAGTAGAAGAAAGTCTGCTTATAACTGAATTTAAGTTGTTTCATAATGAATGAACTTCACAGTTTTTGAACTGAACTGATCCAACACTGGATCCACTGGAGCTGAAGAGTGATACTAAATTTAGACTTCATTTTTTAGGTTTGACTTATTGATTCTGTTACTTTCCTGTTTAATACTGTGAAACTGCTTTGAAACAAACTATTTTGTATAAAGCCCTATAAAAATAAAGGTGACGTGACTGAGAATAATGAAATACTATTCCCTACTATTGTAGAGCTGCTTTATAGCTGATATATATATATATAGATATATATAATATATATATATATATATATATATATATATATATATATTTTTTTTTTTTTTTTTTTTAACTTGACACAGACATTGATTTCTATTAAAATAATTAGTATCAACATTGAACTAATTTAAGCCAAATAATGATAACGGTCATCTGTAGAGCTGCTTAACAGATGAAACTGAAGCAGTTTCATAATTGATGAAATTTGCAACACGGTTATTTTTCTTGTTTATTTCTATAAAGCTGCTTTTAAATAATCTGTACTGTAAAAAGTGCTATATAAATAAATGTGACTTCACTATTGCCACTTCGAACATTAAAGCCTCTTTATGGAAACTAAAATGGTTTTAAAGGGGTCATATGACGTTGCTAAAATGAACATTATTTTGTGTTTTTGGTGTAATGCAATGTGTTTATGCGGTTTAAGGTTTAAAAAACACATTATTTTCCCGATAATGTACATTATTGTTTCTCCTCTATACCCCGCCTTTCTGAAATGCGTCGATTTTTACAAAGTTCATCGTTCTGAAAAGTGAGGTGTGCTCTGATTGGTCAGCTATCCAGTGCATTATGATTGGCGAATACCTCAAGCGTGTGACGGAAATGTTACGCTCCTTACTTACTGTGATGCCATGTGTCTCGGCGCGACGAGACAAAACCAGTAAAACCCATTATAAATGAGCCATTTGCTGCATCCAGTGGGGACATAATTACTGATTATAATGACTTATACTGTCTTTTTACGCGTTACGTTGCGTTTTGTGCCGTGTAAACATAAAACCATGTCTGCATTTGTGATCGGAGAAACGACAAACAAGCGCTACTCTACACTGCTCAAAACAGAAACAGACACTGGCATTGTAGGCTATTCTCTCAGGAAACAGTCCTTGTCTTCCATAAAATGTGCTGCACTCGTCTGAATATTTGGGTTGAACTGTTCCGGAACAGTGTTGTAGATACAACTTAACCACTGATTTCTAGTTGTGTCCTCTTTTGGAAGGCCAAACAAAGTAGTTTCGCTTCACAACAAAACACACAGCGTCTCCACAACACGGCAGCAGCAACAATACTACAGCGAGAATCAAAGTTACACCTTCTTTCTTTGCGTGAACATTTGGGCAGCGTTATGCAAATCTTCTCACATCATGACGTAGACATGCGGGGTCTTGTTAGCTGTTTTAGGAGGGCGTGTTTGACTCTTAACTTTTATAAAGAATATCTCTTTGGATTTGAGAATTTAGTCTTTGCAATTTTACGGATCTTCTTTATGCACAAAGAGCTTGTAACACTCCAAAGAGAAAGGAAAAATTTAAATCGCATCATTTGACCCCTTTAAGTGGCACAAACAAAGGTCCTTATGTTAAAAGCCCAATAATAGTCTGGTGTTATACAGGAATATGTTTTTATTCTTCCATCAATAACTTTTCACTGTAATTTCACTGCACATTGTGATGAACTCTATAATTTCTTCTGTTTCTCAGAAATACTTTGATTGGTCATGCTGATGAATGTAGTCATTGAACTTTGGGGTTGCCAGATCTGTGTAACAAAACCAGCCCATTGGCCAACTAAAACTAGTCCCAAACCTCATAAATCATAAATATACCACAATTCACAATATGCCACTCCCACACTTAAAATGCATATTTTAACTAGACAAAAACTGTATGGTAGTAATCGTTCAATCTGTTTTCAAAAAAGATCTTACAGGAGATCAAAGGCTCCTAACCAGTGTCCCTCTTTCAAAACACAACAACAAAAAACCCCTCCTTACTCTGTCATTATATAGCGCAGTTATATCATTGGTAAAATATAAGTACAATTTCAGTAAAAAAGTATTTCAGTAAAAAAAAAAAAAAAAAAAAAAATAAAATAAAATGCATATGTCAAACCTTTAACCCGTGGGGAGAATAATCAATGCACAGCAACAGTTTAGAGTAGCCCAATACTTGGCAACCCTGTTGAGCTGAGGTGATGTCTGGCATGTTGAAATCAGCAATCAAAAGTGTTGCAGAAAAGACAGCCCTTTTAATATCATGTGATCTATCTCTTGACATCCATTATTATGCTTTTTCATGCACAGAATCACACTGAGATGCACAAGTCATTCATTTCTTCTTCTGTTGGGTAAGTGAATGCTTTGATGATTTAATAATTTTCTATCATAATTTTATATCTAATTCCCACAGTTTGTAAAATATGTCCATGTAATATAATATAACATAATAACTTAGACTGTGGTTATGCAGTAAATTGCTTAGTTAAACAGATCAGTGTGGTCACTTTACTTATGATAGTATATTGTGACACATTAAAAATAGAAGTTAAATAAAGGATAAAGTTAGCAGTTAACAAAGTTAAAATAAAATTAAGATACATTAAGACACACACACACACACACACACACACACACACACACACACACACACACACACACACACACACACACACACACACACACACACACACACACACACACACCACTAGTGCACTATCCTTGTGGTGACTTGACTGTTGCTACTTTGAACGACACTTTAAAGCTTCTCTACTGGAATATGGTTGTTTCACTTAAATGATTTTAAAGTTTTAAGTAACTCAAAAAAAGTTTCTGTTATTGTTAAAAGTTTGTGTACCTGATATTCCCTACATTATGTGGACCAAATGTCCCCACAAGATAACAAGCTTATGAGCCATAAAGAATTAAGTTTTTTTTTGAAAATCTTAAAATGAACAAAGGTTTCTGTGATAGGTAGTTTTAGGGGTAGGGATGGGGTAAGGTAAGGGGATAGAAAATACAGTTTGTACAGTATAAAAACCATTACACTCATGCAAAGGCCCCATAAAACAAGAAAACCAGTATGTGCTTGTGTAAAATTTGATGCATACAATAAACCGAGCTGTGGTGGAAATGACAATGATAAAAAAAGACAAATGACAGAAGTTTTCTGTTACATATATTTATTGTTATATGTTGTATATTGACAAATTACAGAGAGTAGTCTATGAAAAATGTATTTTAAGAGAGGGGGTTTTGTGGAAGGTTTTTTTGTTTTGTTTGTTTTAAGTCCACAGAGCCATAGTTTTCGTGACAGTAATAATGTCTGTAGTTTCTCTGCTCTGGCTGCAGTACAGTCAGTAGGTGGCACTAGTGACGTTTGTGAAGCTCCATAAAAGCCAATAAAGAAGAAGCTATTACGTGCAGATCCCGCCTGATTGACAGATTGCTATCCAATTACTAACATGGAGCAACAGATTTCCACCAATCAAGGTAAAGCGCTGGTTTTTTTGTCCTTCTGTGTGTTTCTTTCCTGATAGGTCAGCTAGTCTGCGCTGTTTAGTTGAGCTGACAGGAAACGAGTCTATTTCTGCTCATATTACTATTACAAACTGTCAAACGTGGCCGATCTTCAGGAAACATGGATCAAGTGGGGAACAATTATTTGTTCCAGGATTATTTCAGGTGTTGTTGGTTATAGTTTAATAATCGGGGTAGTAAATCATGTTAGAAGCTTGTACACAACTTTACAAAAAGTATTATTTTATGTCCAACTTACCACTACAGTTATATTTAACACATTATGTGCATTATATATTATAATGTATTGGGATGCCATCTTATATTATAAAATAAGATTGCATCGCAACAGAGCTCTCAAATTTAGATTTTTATTTTAAAAATTTTGATGTAATACATGTAATGTGGGTATAAAATAAGTGTAGTAATAAGTATTTTCTTTTTTCCAACAATACATACTGTCTTTAAGGAGCTGTACAGAAAATTAGCATGATAGATTTTTGTAAGGGAGAGGTAAAAGTGGGATTTACAAATAGTTATTAAATTGTGGTTGACATTTCACCCTATTCTGTCCAATTTTCTCAATAGCTTTGCGTTCCTCAATGAACATGCAATTTGAAGATGGTATATTCATCAAAGACTACATCAGGATGATGGCGTATATGATTGTGCTGTGTTTCACACTGGCAATTTCTTTATCGTTTTGGGTCCTGTCCATAACTGCCAGCACATATTATGGTGAGAGTTCACTTTCTGAGGCTATGGAGCCTTATTGCCCAGTCAGTCAGTGTATGTGTACGAAGGGGCCTCCTCTGGAAGCTTCAAGGTTTCAGAAAGGCTTCTAATGATCTAAAGCAAATTAAAATGAACTTTATAAATAACCAAGGAAATATTTAGAGATTACAATACTTATTTAAAAAAAAAAATGGGCATCATAAAATTGTGGTAAAAGATGGGTTGCAAAAAAAAAAAAAGAAAAAACTGTGACAAATTGTTAAAAATGTATATAAACATTATTCTTTTAACCATCTTTACACACATTATTGTGTGTCCTTGCAGCTTTCAGACATAGCCATGATGTCCCAATACATAAAAAATTGGCTATATATTATTTATTGTGTGTTACTGTGCACATACAGGCACACTTTTAACAACTTTAGATTTAATTACTAAAGAAGAAAATTGAAAACTGTAGTAAAAGAATATTGAGTAGAGTTTATTGTGACAAATATCATTGCAACAAAGTTTGTATTACAAATGTGTATTACAAAGATTTAGTTTAAATGTAATAATTACAGTGTATGTTTATACAAGGTTCACTGAGTGCAAAATCTAAATTTGAACCAATTGAATAATTGTGCATTTTTCATTTAAATTATTGGATTTAAAAGCAAATTGAAATTGTAAACAGCAGGGTTCTCATATTCCTATAAAAATGTCATTTACAGGCCTGGAAAAGTTACGTTAATTAACAAAATTGTAAGTTAATGTAAAATTCATAGGATTCTGACTTTTCATATCCAGTTCATTCCATATAAAATGCTGTTTTGCAGGTACTCTGCAGCCAGTATCTCCATGGCGGTGGCTGTTTTCAGTGCTTATCCCTCTTTTCATCACATTTCGAGCCTTTAAACGTAGGAATCTTGATCATGGTGGTGCCATAGGAGGTGAGGAATGTATTGAGATGGTCTTGTGGGTCATTTTAATGTCACATCAATATTTGTTTTAGGTTGTAATGGGATAATCTACCATAATATGTCCCAAAGCAGCTCTTAAAAAAACAAAAACAAAACCCTTAATAATCTAAACCACCGTTTCCAAACCCTGTTCCTGGAGGCACATCAGTAGTGCACATTTTCAAGCTTTTCCTAATGAAACACACTTGATTCCACTCATTAGCTCATTACTAGATTCCAAGACCTGAAAAGGATGGGTCAGATAAAAAAGACATCCAAAATGTGTACTCTTGGTATGCCTCCAGGTACAGGGTTGGCAAACACTGATCTAAACTAATTCATCCTAACCAAATACACAGCAGATTATGCCATTAATTAAACACCCCGAACAAATCCGTCCATTATCATAAGCACTTAAACCCTGCAAAAAGTACATAATACATCTTCAGCTCTTAAAAGATTACTTGAGGAGGAACACTTTTTGCACTTGTAAAAATAAAAGAAGATTGCTAGTATCTCAGCATGTAATCCTTTTTTGGATATATAGTGAATGAATTTCAAGTATTGAGTTTTTTACTCTTTTTGGAGGAATTTAGTTAAGATGGATACCAGTAAAAAAAAATTTAAGAAGCTTGGAAAAACAAATCCATCCACGTTTAAGGTAGGCAACCATCTCAGCCAGCCATTCATGAAAGCTAGGTAGTGAGGTGGATTTCCATTCTATCAACAGTTTGACAGCTATCAAAATTCCAAAAAGAGTGAAATCAACGTGAGGATGCATATCCAGTTTGTGTGTAAGAATATGTTCTACCAAAATTCAGACAAGTCAGGGCAAAACCAAAAAGCGTGGACACAAGTCCATCATGAACTTTACTTCAAGGAGTTTGAAGTTAGGTGTTTAAAAAAAACGGCAAATAAAAAGAGAAAGGGTGCTCTATATTATTATTATAAAGTTCACTATATGATGCATACAGACTTTATTTAAGAGACAGAAAGAAAACATTTTGCTGACAAATGAACAATACACAATTTTCGAGCCTAGGGTAAAGTCGTTATGGACAAATATGATGTAATTATGAAATATTATGTATTATGAAAAACTATGTGAATGGTGCTGTGTGGCGCAGCAGGAATTTGCACAGCCTTTGTAGTTCGGCACCACTGATGTGCATACACTCACGGAAAACAATGTGTTCTAATTTTGAAGACGTGGCTTCAAAACACCAAACTTCAGATTCATCAACTTCATCAATTCATCAACTGTGGATTGTACTGATGATAATGTGACTAACTAATAAATTGCAAATTAACAAATCTTCATCTCTTTGCAGCGATGCTGGTTGGCTTTGTTCTTTCTATGGCCAACATGAGCTTTTTTGGAGCTTTGTTAACCTTTTTTGTCACATCCAGCAAACTAACCAAATGGAAGGGAGACATCAAAAAACAAACTGACTCAGATTATAAAGAAGGTATGTGAGGTTCTTTACTGAACACTTCTGATATTTAGTCATGTTTTTCTAATTTTTATGGGTTAGTTTTGAAAAGTCAAAGAAATAACTATTTTTGTTGCTTGTCTTGTTTTCATAAATACACTGGTTTGTAGTGCAAATAGTTTACTGTTTTTGTTATTCTTCTAGTTATTTAATAATATGGGCAAAAAATAATCATGAGTATTGGTGTGACTCTTTGGGTAGACAGCCAAAAGATTTGATTCATGATTGAATTCAATTCAGGAATGATTTTTGTGAATTCAGAACAATTCACAATGAAATTAAATCCAATTTCAATTGTGTTTCCCACAGTGACCTTTCTTCCTGTAAAATAAAAATGGTATATGTAGAAATTTACTTAAGCCAAGATTGGAAAAAAATTTTTTCTTTAAAAAAGTTTTTAAAGTATTAGTTGGTTCTATTGTGCAGGCTGCCTTTTAGAATTATTTTGTACTGTTCTCTGAGGGCCACATATAATGTTATCAAGATGTTTACATCAAAATACATCAGAATTTAGAAGTAATAGGCTATTTTCTGTCCTGTTTTGACCCCCTTCATCAGAATGCTCTGTTTGAATGGGTGGGGCAGATTTTGACTTGGAAGTAAATGCCGACTGCTATGATTGGCTAACAGTTGTGTATGTTTGACGGCTTACATCCTTAATAGATGGATGCTGCTGTGATTTAGGTCAAAACTGCATAAATACTCAGTACATATCAAACAACCTCTAATAACAGATAAAGCAATAGTGACCACAAAAATAAAAACAGTTACTCACGCTTGCAGGGTGCGACATTACTGTTGCATCCAATAAGCCAGGGGTTTTAAAACTTTTTTGTCAGCTGAACCCTTTTGACATAAATTACTTACTTAAAGTACCCCCTGATATTTTAAGTAAATATTTCAATAATTTAATGGCACATTTACATGTCTAACTTTAAAAACATTTATTTTGATCAGTTTTAAGTTTCAGTTTATATAGCTATTGTTATTACACTAAAAAAAAAAAATAATAATATTAATTTAATTTACAATGTATTAGTTTTTTTTCCACAATATCTTTTTTTTAATACAGGGTTTTCCAAAAAGAGAATTATTTTCATACATTTAAAATTTTACATTTACATGACAATTGTATAAACCTGTAACATTTATTTGCAAAATATTTTTAATTTAATTAAATTATTATTTTTTTTAATTAATTCGCTATGAACCACGTGCAATTCTCTCACGAACCACCAGGGGTTCGCGAACCCCACTTTGGGAAACCCCGCAATAAGCTATATTCAGCACTGGCACAGCATCGTCTTTTAGTTTCAATCTTTCTGAAAATCCTGCGTTGAATTGTGCTTTGTTTATAAATGAATCCGCAGTAAAATGAAGTGAACAAAGGACCAAGTGCTTACTGATGAAGTCTGGATCTTCATTAAAAATAAAATTAATCTACTCTTTCCTAATGTTAAGATCAGAAGGAAGGCAATCCAAAGTTTGGATTTGGAGCCATCTTTATCGTTTGGTTTCTGCATAGACCTGCGTTTGCCTCTCGTTATTTACACTACATGACATGTGCGAATCGGTGGGCGGGGCTTAACAGGCAGTGATGTAGAAGCAGGTGTTGATCTTCTGTGGAGGTGGGGTTTAGCCACACTATTACGTCATAAAGTGGCATATTCCACAACCTGTTGCTTCCTTTAATATAAGCTGATTTTAGACTATCAAGAAAGTTTTTAGTTTTGAAACTTACTGGATGTTTTTATAGTACAATGACCTCTTATATGTCAACAGATCAAGAGAATTTAGATTTCTCAGTTCATGACCCCTTTAATGTTTTGGCTACTCAAGCTGATTGCAGTGTTCCAGATACATTAAGCTAGAATCATAATACTTCCATGGATATTCTACCCAAGAATAATATTAACTTTCCCAGCCAATCCTAACTTTTCTGACTTTTATCTTTATTTTTCTCTGACTTATGGTGTTTTCACAGATGATTGAATCAATTCCTAGTAGGGGTGTGTGATATTGAAAAAAAAAGATATCTCAGTATTTTCTGGAATTTTATCGATAACGATAATTAGAGAATATTTTGCTGAGTGTGTTATTATGTTGACATCTTAAGGACTATTGTAGACAGCTGATTCCTAATGTTTTTGATATTCTTCATATTCTGTGTGGTGGTCAGTTCACAGCAGTGATAATAAGTAGCTCATTTTTTTCAGTGAGTTTAAATTGATTTTTACCTTTTATGGCCATTTTTATTTTTATAAAGCCATTTTTTTCTAAAAGTGTGGCTCATTTTTTGAGTCAAATTCTTACATTTAATCAGTCAGTTGGTTGCATGCCATTGCAAGCATTTTTTTTTTAATTCTTTCCTGAACAGTGGACTGTAGAACAGAACACAATAGAATACAACAGAAAAATAAAACTGGTATTACACTAGATTTCCCGTCCCCCTCACTTTTGAAATGATGGCTATGTCCCTGTGGACTGATAAACCACAAACTCTTATTTTAGAGTTGTCTTTAATGTTGTGGCTGCAAACAGTTTGCTTTGTAAATTAAATTTAACAGCACTGAATTAAGTGTTAAAAACTTTATTCATCTGAACTGTGAGCATGCAGTTTAGACACTTTTGTTTTTGCTCTGTCCATGCAATAAATACAGGTGTTTGAATATGTAGAGTTTTACTTAATGTGGCCCATTCGTTTACATGGAGAGGGCGGGGTTTATGACCCGTGCTACAGCCAGCCACTAGATGGCGATCAAAATGTTATTTCTTCACTTTGGCTTCAACAGCTTTTACTTTCAGCAAATTTCTTAAATTGTGTAAATGTTTGTTTCAGTATAAAAACAGACATAAACAACAAATTTCACAGCCGTTTGACGAGCAGAAGTAGAATAATGAACAAAGGAGGGGTCAGCATCAAAAGTCGCTGTGATTATCTTGTGTGGCCACAAGCTGCTTTAAAGGGATACTCCATCCCAAAATGAAAGTTTTGTCATTATTCACTTACCCCCATGTCGTTACAAACCCGTAAAAGCTTTGTTCATCTTCGGAACACAATTTAAGATATTTTGGATGAAAACTGGTAGGCTTGAGACTGTCCAATAGATATTTTGTGGATTCGTATTTAAATAACTCCTAGTTTTTACAAAAAGACTGTTCTACAGTTGCTTTCTTTAAAAAATATATTTAAAGGGGTCATCATATGATGTTGCTAAAAAGAACATTATTTTGTGTATTTTGGTTATGCCCCTTGCCATACTGTGATGCGTGTCCCAGTCAAAACACCGGTGTGACAACACAATAGCAATAAAACCCATTACAAACTAGGCATTTGTTGCATCCAGTGGGGACATAATTGTTTTTTTTTTTTTGCCCATCCACCACCCCCCCGTCTTCGGAGGTCAACTTTATTTTTATTCATATAACAAAATAAGACAGATCATATATTTGTAATTAATAAAGAGTGACAAGCCGTAACAGGGAGACAGGGAGGTACACAGACAGACGGTCAGACAGACACATGGCCAGATAGACAGATAGACAGACAGACAGATAAACAGTCAGACAGACAGACAGACAGACAGAGAATAGTTATAAGTGTCAGATTGGTATGTCTGTAAGTGTGTGACTGTTAGGTGTTATTAAGGTAGTTATATTGGGGGGGGGGTAAGGATGGTTGGAGGGGAAGGGTGGAGAGGGGGTGAGTGGGAAAGTACGTGGTTTACATCAGCTGTTGAATTTGTAGAAAGGTTATGAGAGGATTCCAGTTTTTTTTAAAGGCAGATATATTGTTCTTTTTATTAGCTATGGTTTCTTTCTTCTGTCAAAATGAATTCTGTGATTAAGTTAGTCCAATGGGAAAAATGACAAGAAGATTTGGATTTCCAGTTTTGAAAGATTATTTTTTTTAGCGATTGCTAGAGAGACAAGAACTGGGGGTTTTGTATTTGGAAGGGATAGAGGTTTCTGAAGTGTCTCCCAGGAGACAGAGTGCAGGAGACAGTGGGACTCTGCAGTCCAGGATCGAAGATAGTGTGTTGGTTAATGTGGTCCAAAGAGAGTGAAACAGGCTGGCAGAGCCAGGTTGCGTGGAGATAGGTGTCTGTGCTCCCAGAGGTACACTGTGAGCAAATGTCTGTGTCAGATAATTTCATTTTAAATAGTTTACTCTGAGTGATGTGGATTCTGTGGATAGTTTTATATTGTATGAGTTGTAAATTGGTGTTGGTGGTCATAGAAAAGGTGTTCCTGCAGATCTGCGTCCAGAAATCCGGGTCGGAGGATAGCATGAGGTCACTTTCCCACTTCCCCTTGGGCAGGGTTATTGTGGGGTTAGATGAAGTGATGAGGCTGTAGAGTTTAGATATAAGTTTTCTCGGGTGGTTGCCTATCTCTAATAACTTATAACTTATTTTAGAAGGCTGTAGGGTGTTAGTTATTTTACTTTGAATTAAAAATTTAAGCTGTTGGTAGTGGAGAAATTGGTCTCTCCCAATCCCGAATTTCTGGACAATTGAGGGGAATGACATAAATTTATGATTTTCAAATACGTGGTGAAGGTGGGTGATGCCATTTTGTTGCCATTTGGGGAAGTGGATTGGTTTATTGTAAAGACGGAGGGTCAGGGTTGTGCCAGATTGGGGTAAACCTACATGGAGCTTGGGGTGATTTGGTGATTTTTATTAGTTGTTTTTCACCAGGCTGACAGAGTTGTTGCTATTGTAATGTTATGATAGAAGTCTAGTTTTTTGATTGACTGTGGTAGAAAGGGGAGGTCTGCGATTGAGTTGGGGGAGCACAAGTATTGCTCAAGATCAAGCCATGGATCGGAATGGGTCTGTTGTTGAGTCCATTTATATAGGTATTGTGATTGGTTTGCCAGGTAATAGTGCATGAAATTTGGTGCTTCAAGTCCGCCTAAGTGTTTTGCGTTTTGAAGTGTTGTAAGTGTTGGACATAATTGTTGATTATAATGACTTATACTGTGTTTTTACGCTTTGCGTTGCATCGCGCCAAGTAAACATAAAACCATGTCTGCATTTTTGATCAGAGAAACTACAAACAACAAGCACTACACTACAGCAACGGTTCTCAATTCCAGTCCTCACACCCCCCAGCTCTGCATATTTTGCATGTCTCTCTTTGTTAACACACCTGATTCAGATAATCAGCTCTTTAGAAGTGAGCTCCGTGCATGAACTGTGTTCCCATTGACATGGTCCCTACACAGTGTATATTGCTCCCTACTCCCTGAGCACTTCAGAACATTCATTCAAAGATTTGCACTGCGCAATGTCTTCACACACGGGCAAGAGTGACATCATATACCTCTTTAAATAAATACAACTTAAATTGACGTCTCGCACACTTCAATGCACTTTGAACGGAACATATACATTAGCTTCGAACTGGAATGATGGCGGAATATCCTGTTATGTCCACTTCGCAGGGCATTTACGTTCGAATAGAACAAACGTCTAAAGCCATAAGAGAATCATGTGCAGAGCAGGGGGGCGCGAGGACTGGAATTGAGAACTCCTGTTCCACACTGCTCAGAACTCGCGTTTGAATCATCAGTGGCAAATACTTTACATATGTAAACATACTTAGACACTGAGTCAGAACAGCCGGCATTGTAGTCTTCTCTCCCAGGATCAGGAAACAGTCCTCCATAAAATGTGCTGCACACACTCGAATATTTGGCTTGAATAGTTCTGGAACAGTGTTGTAAATACAATTTAACAACTGATTTCTAGTTGTGTCCTCTTTTGGAAGGCCAAAAAAGCAGTTTTGCTTTCATAACGAAACAGCGTCTCCACAACATGGCGCCGGCGGCAACAGCGAGAATAAAAGTTACGCCTTCTTTCTTTGCTTGAACATTTGGGCGGCGTTATGCAGATCTTCCCACATAGTGACATAGACATGTGTGGGCATGTTTAAATGAGGTGTTTTACGAGGGCGTGGACGAGTCTTAACTTTTATAAAGAATATCTCTTTGGGTTTGAGACTTTAGACTTTGCAACTTTACAGATCTTCTTTTTGCACCAAGAGCTTGTAACACTCCAAAGAGAAAGGAAAACTTGAAATCGCAACATATGACCCCTTTAAGTAAATGGGTAATTTCTGTTTTAACATGTTCATTTTTTAGATCTGAGCTATTAAGTTTCCAATAGGATGTTCTGGCTATTTCTCTCTCAAGTGCACATTTATTAATTCATATTAAAATTGCTTTACGATCTGTCACCGGGGTGGGATGAGTAGAAATAGAAATGTCCTCTTGGTTTAAATCCTTTGATACTAACCAGTAATCAATGCGTGAATAATTACTAAGATTCTTGTTAGACCAAGTAAATCCCGGATCATTAGGAAATTTTTGCCTCCAAATATCTACTAGTCCATATCTATCTATTAATGATTTTATCTTTGTAATTATCGAGGAATCCCTACCAGGGGGCCAGTGATCAATTTGACTATTAAGAGTAATATTAAAATCTCCACCAATTAAAATATGCGCACTAGGAAATTTAATCAACCAGTTTTTAATTATATGTTCTATCAAATCAAGCAGCTGGCCATTCTGCGCATTGGAGTTGTACCCATAAATATTGATAATCAAAAACATTATATTAATAATAGATATCATGTGAGTGAGAAAGTGGCCAATACTATCACCTTCTGAGTGTAAGACATTGCCATTAAAATGATTTAACAAAGTAATAACACCAGCAGAATGCTAAGAACAATTGGAAAGCCAAATATCATTCCCCCATTGGGATCTCCAAAACTGAGAGTCTCCGGGTACAGAGTGCGATTCTTGAATTAAAAAAAAAAAAAATTGTTTAACAAGCAAAAAAAATGCTTTACGTTTTAAATTAAGCAGTAATCCCCCTGGCATTTAAAGACAATACAGATAAAGACTAGGGCTGTCAATCGATTAAAAATTTTAATCTAATTAATCACACCCTTTTTCTGTGATTAATCGCGAGTAATCGCACACTTCATGAAATTAAGCATAGACTGTTTATCTTGTTTCAAATGTTTATTCATTTGCTATATCCAGCAAAGTAAACCAAAAATTGAAGGGTGATTCTCAAAAATCTGTAGTTTCTGCAAGCTTTTTTCTAGATAAATTTAAATGTCTTTCCAAAAAAGGACACTTAGAAACTCCAAAAGGACACCAAAGAACCAAATGATATAAGGAGCCCGTATAAGCACATATGAAAGAAAAAAAAATCAGAACTTTATAGTATGTGTACAGTGCAATAGCAAAGAGCTTTTTTTTACATTTTAGAGAAGTCAAGTTGTGATACCAAACAGGACCTCATGGAGATGCCAAAAAAAAATAAAAAAAAAATAAACCAACTGCCTGCTTACAACATCTACTACAGTACATGGATCTGTTCAGTATAATTAAACACAGCAAAATAAACATGACAAATCAAAACATTATCGTGAATGTGTGAGGAAACAATTTGAATGTACAGAAATGTCTGTGCCTGTGCATAAATACAATGTGCGTTCAGTACGTCAAGAGCACTCATACACGCATTAATATAAAGGACTCACGCGTGCTTGCTGTACAATCGTCTTTACCTTGATTGCAGTCTTCATCCATCAAAACATTACTAGCAAGACACTGGTTATCCAGTCAAGAAAACGTAGTTTGTGTCTCATCTGGCCATACAGCGGTGGGATGGGTTGACAATCCGTGCAGTCTGTATTAGTGTTGTGCTGATAGATGATAGTATCGTGTATCGACGATAGTCAGAGATATCGACGATAGCAGATGTCTTTGTTGATAGTCAAGACAATATTAGGCTTGTCAATATTAGGTCGGAGAAGGAGTCTCCAACCACAAACAGACATACATTGTCTGCCGATAAAAGGTATTTCATTGCATTTTAACAGGTAATTTGAATGGCATATATATGTGCAATATTTCAACCGAGCCCTCACTAACTGAGTTTAGTGCCACAGTTATGTTAGAATGCATTTCATTCTTGTTTCTGTGGCTGTGCGTCGGGCCCGTCATGGGGTGCACGGTCCGGAGTGCTGTATGACTGATGTATCCGTTCAATTGAACTTTACTGCAAATAAATGAACTAACCGGTTTTAAATAATTTTATATTTAACGTGTTCGTTTATGTTTAATATTTAGTGTTAAACTGTTGGTCTTTAAAATAAATCTACTTTTGATTTTCACCATTGACGTCACACTGATAACTTTGCTCTGATGTGGCAAACTCGTCACAGGACGTGCAGTCCTAATAGCGATGTATGACTGTTGTATCCGAATATATACTGTATGAAATAGCTGTTTTAAATATTTTTTATATTTAACATTAGTTTATCAGTAGCGTGTTTGGAAGTATATTATTTCGATTATTGGTGCTTCTCTCTTGCCGCCACGCACGCATGCACGCACGATAATATCATGAATCGATGATCTCACAGCTGGCGATATGACGATTTGAAAAATGACCGTATTGCCAAACACTAGGCTGTATTTCACATAGCGCGACGAGTAAGGGCTTGTGTTCTTCTGAGACGATCACAGAATATGACAGAGCTCCTGTTTAAAAGCGAAACACACTGGAATGAATAATTAGCTGAAAACTCACGTGAGTCTCTGTTCTCTCTGCAATCTCTGATGTAATCAGCCTGGTTTCCATTATATTGGCACTGTTTTGGACAGATTGTTTGAATGCATTCGCTTACAGGATCACTGGACTGAAAACTTTCCCGAAGTTTAGCCTCTTAAAATGATCTGTTCACAAGCAGAGAAGCAACATTGGGTTAAAGGGTTAGAATATAAATTGTGCTTCAGTAATTTTGCGTTAATTGCGTTAAATTATTTTAAAGTGTTAAGGGTTGTAAAATTAATTGCATGCTTTTTAATTTTATAACTTAATTTATAACTTAACTTTAATTTCAAAATTTTAATGCATTAACACTGACAGCATATACAGTCAACTTGAAAAAAAAAATGAACCAAATTTCACTTGTGTAAAAATTTATCCCTTAAAGATAGCACCATGTTGTTAGTAAAGGCAAGTAGAGTCAAAAAGAAAAAGAAATCCTGAGCAAAGGAGTCTTTTTAACTGTAGACTATGCATGGCATGAAGAAACCAAATATACCGCAAATGGTCTAGAACAGTGCTTCCCAAACCTGTCCTGGGGGACCCCCTGCCCTGCACATTTTGTATGTCTCCCTAATCAGACACACCCAATTTAGTTCTTGCAGTCTCTACTAACGAGCTGATGAGTGGAATCCGGTGTGTTAGATAAGGGAGACATACAAAATGTGCAGAGCAGGGGGTCCCCCAAGACAGGTTTGGGAAGCACTGGTCTATAATTTAAGTTATTTAATTTCTGTCACCTTTAACATCCCGCTGCACAGTAAATTTTGCAGTGTTAAATCAACTCTATAAGAGTTGAATTTAACACTCGAGTGTATTTGGTCCCACTCAGAATTGGTGATAAATTGACTCTTGTCATAGTGTTAAATTTTCAGAGTTAAATTAACTCTATTTTGAGTAAAAAATTAACACTGCTCAACACTGAATAGTGTTACCAGAGTTTAACACTAGGGGAAATTCATTCTGTTCAGTGTTACCACAATTTAACTTAAATTTACTCTGATTAGTGTTAATATTTCACTTATGTAGAGTTAATTTACATTTATAATAGTGAAAAATTATCTAATTTTAAAACCCATTTGGTGGGAAAACAAGATCAACGACGTCACATTTAAAACATTTATTAAAAAATGTTGTCAGGCTCAAGAAACATACACATACATGCACAAAAATACATCACGTCTGCATGAAATGACAATACATCACTATATTCAGTACAGAACCTGTTGAACCTACTAGCTAAGTAGCCTTGCTCTAACCTCAGCAATACAACGACCTTTACTTTGCTAACATCTTTTTTGTACACAGTGGTCTGAATAAAAGTGTACATCTTGTGTAGAATAGTGTTATAAATGGTGCCAAAATTGGTGTGCCTTAAGTCTGTTCACCAAAAAATAGAATTGTCATTAATTACACACCCTTATTTCATTCCAAACCTATAAGACTTTTATTCATTTTCGGAACACAAATGAAGATATTCATAATGAAATCTGGCAGACTTTTATCCATTTATTGACAGCCTATACAACTACAACTTTCAAGGCCTAGAATGGTGTTAAAGACATCATTAAATTAACATGTGTGACTCTGGTGATTTAACTTCAGTTTTATTAAGCAACACCAGTGCTTTGTTTGCGCAAAGAAATAATAATAATTTAGCACTTTATGACAATATAAATTCCTGACAATCGTACACGAGAGCACAATGACGGATGAGTGTTTTGTTGAAATGAAAGCAGATGTTGTGTGAATGCATGCATAAAATTGAGGTTAAGCCAGTGGAGTCACATGGATTACTTTAATGAATGTCATTACTACCTTTCTGGGCCTTGAATGTGCTAGTTGTGTGGACTGTAAATGTAGGGAAAGAAATCTCTCAGATTTCATTAAAATGTCTTCATTGGTGTTTTGAAGATGAATGAAAGTCTTAGGTTTGGAATGAAATGAGGGTGAGTAAATGACAATTTTCATTTTTGGGTAAATTAACCCCATTAAACATTTCGTCAAAGGCATCAAGAGAAGAGACTGACTTGCATGGAATGGCATGCTGATCAAAATTGAAGTACTGTTGAAATGAATAATTCTTCCCAGGGCTGAGCACTTCCAGCGATGTCTTGAAGATGCTCAATGCTTGTTCCACTCTGGAAAAAAAAAAGAAAAAAAAATCACAGAGGACTATCACTGATGTGTTAAATAAAAAATAAATAAATAAATAACAACAAAAATTATAAATAAAAACAAACCTTCTAGAAGGTATCCCTACTTGAGATGTAGACACATTTCCTGGTCTCTTCTGGCCTTGACAAGACACAAACAACAAAGCATGTTAAGATCATCAACACTGCTTAAATAATGCTATATGAAGTTACTTCTTAGTCAAAGTTAATGCAACTCAGTAGCTACAAAACTGCTGTGAAAAGTGGCACAGTGAGATTTCTCTCTTCACTTTGTACCTTCAAATTATATTTCTCATTAGAAATGCCTCTCTGTATAGTTTTGATTCTCCATAGCAAGTATCTGGTGGCACTCATACCAACATAGTAATGCTTCTTAGAAAGACAAAAATACAGAAAAAGGAGAAGAAAAATGTTTTAAAATCCAAGGGAAAAATACAACACCTGTATTATGGGCATGTGATCAAAACATTTAAAAGTTGTCAACAATACTTTAAAACTAAAACAAAAATAGTGCGATACTTACATAGCCATTTTTGAAGAAAGGGACACTGAGGCATGGGAACAAAGGCACAATTCCTCTGGCATAGTTTTCGTTCACCTTTCTTGGTGGTGATGTACTGCAAAAATAAATATAATTTTTTGAAATGAAAATAATATATCTCCTATATAAATAGACACACACACACACACACACACACACACACAGTTATCATATATGTTATTTATATGAAATATTACCTATTTTTTTCTTTAATGTCAGCTGTCAGGATATTGACAATTTTTCTTGTTTCATTGAGAATCGACCAGACTAGCTTAATCTTTTTTTTTTTAATAAAAAGAATCAAAGCAAAAACATAAATATGGTATATAAAAAATAAAAATACTACTTCAAAAAATACTTAATTTGACATTCTTGTAAACATGAACCTTATAAAGATCAAATTAATGTTCTATTTTTAAGTAGATTTATGCGTTTCAACAGTCCCCCAAATGCATAAAGTAATAAAAACTTATTGCCCACCTTTTAGCTCTATCATTAAGTCTTTTTTGTTTACTGGAAGACCTTTCTTCAATAATGAGTGTATCCTGCGAGTCACTGGAGTCAAAGGATGAAGTCAGGGACTGATTTGACTGCACAGGAGAAGCTTGTTACTTTTAAAAAAATTAGAAAGATAACGTTAATACGTTAGTTCTGTGCTGTGACATGCCAATAACATTCACTCCTAATAATCAGGTAACATTTTAAAATGCGTTACTTGTACCAGCACTTACATGTACCGCTCTGATCAGGCCAACTAACTGTGCATGTCTAACAACAATAACATAAAATAGTTGTTTGTGGTACCGTAATAACTGCATATGGTTAAATTAACGAAAACAAAGATGCGGCTGTTTTTAAATGAGATGTTCCGCCTTCCCCATTGGTTTCTTCGTCGCGCAGTGTTGAGCTAAATTAACGCTAATCCCACAGCACCATCTACATGGCTTCTATAAAGATGCAATGGCGGTGTTCGACTAATTCATCTAATTTATTTGATTAATTAATGCCGTTGGACACATTCAGTCTTTCGTGAGCTGAACAGTAGCAAATATATAGTTTATATTATGCTAACGGTTTACATAATATCATATAATTTCTATAAAAATGTGTCAGCTTATGCCCCATTGTGACATTACGTAATTAAACGTTTAAAAAAACAAATTAAGCGGATATACCAAAGCTAAATACAGCTGAAAATCAAATTAAGTAAGATTACTGACATCATTTAAACTTTATCATTAGCACATTGAGATGAAAAAGCACATTTCTCCACCATTCTGACTTGCCTATTCGATATTTCTGAGTTTAAACCACTGACTGTCATGGCATCAGTATGACATTGATTAAAAAAGTTATACTGAATATTGTAAAACCCTTAACTTATATTTGTAACTTGTCATTCCAGACTGGCTGCTTTCCAAGCAAAATGAAAATCGCTAAAGTAATTCCACTTTTTTAAAAAATGATAACAAACACGCTTTTACTAATTACAGACCAATCTCTCTTTTGCCTCAATTCTCAAAAATTTTCGAGAAACTCTTCAATTCTCGACTCGAACATCATGCAATTAATGATGGTCAGTATGGCTTTAGGTCCAAAAGAACTACCTCAATGGCAATAAATGAAGCTATTGAAGAAGTCACTAATGCACTGGAGCAAAAGAAGTATGCAGTTGGTATCTTTATTGATCTAAAAAAAGCCTTTGACACTATTAATCACTCAATTCTATTAAAAAAGATGGAAAGATATGGAATTAGAGGGCTGGCTGGAGATTGGTTAAAAAGTTATTTAACAGGGAGGTCACAGTTTGTTAAAATGGGTCAGTATTTATCAGATACTCTTGGCATTGTTTGTGGTGTCTCCCAGGGGTCAGTATTAGGGCCAAAACTGTTCAATGTGTATATAAATGATATGTTTAATACATCCAAAGTACTGAAATTCATACTATTTGCAGACGACACGAATATATTTTACAGTAGTGATGATTATAATGAGCTCGTAAATACGGTAAACAGGGAACTAAAAGATAATAAAAAAGTGGATGGACACAAATAAATTATCCTTGAATATAAATAAAACTAAGGTAATGATGTTCGGTAATTGCAACAAAATATCTGAACGGAAAATAAGTATTGATGGTATCCAAATTGAAATTGTGAGTGAGATTAAATTTTTGGGAGTAATAATTGACAGTAAATTGTCATGGAAACCCCATGTCAGATACATAAAAACAAAAATCTCAAAAAGCCTCTCAATTATAAATACAGCAAAACTATACCTTGATGAAAATGCACTCCATACTTTATACTGCACCCTGGTACTACCATACCTTACTTTTTGTGTTGAAGTGTGGAAATACTTACCAGAACACAATAAATCCTCTGATTATATTGCAGAAAAGAGCTGTGAGGATCATTCACAAGGTTGGTTTTCTAGAACATACTCATAATCTGTTTACGCAGTCAAAGTTGCTAAAATTTGATGATCTTGCAAAATATAATACATCAATAGTCTTATATAAAGCATTTAACAAATTATTACCGCCTAACTTACAACGTTTTTTTAAAACTCCAGTGCTCCAACTTGAGAGGTTTTGGACATTTTTCATTACCGAGAGCCCAAACCACTCGTAAATATTATTGTGTGTCTGTATGTGGAGTGAAACTCTGGAACAAACTGGACTTGCAACAAAAGCAATGCCAAACTATTCATCAATTTAAACTATTATATAAACATTGGGTCTGGTTAAAATACAGAGATGATGGTCTTTAACTTAAATTGCTGTTGTATTCTGTCTCATAGTGTGAACATGTGCTCAGTGTTTCCTTACCATCGTTGGTATATTGTCCATTACAATTGTTGGCATTGTTTATTTCTATTATATTGTAGTTAAACTGATGTTGTACTCTGTCTCATAGTGTTAATATGTGCTCAGTGTTTTCTTACCATCGTTGGTATATTGTCCATTACCATCGCTGGTATATTGTCCATTACTATCGTTGGTATATTGTCCATTACCATTGTTGGCATTGTTTATTCCATTACACTGTCGGTATATCTGTTGTTATAAATATTATTTGTTACTTGTGGTAACGCCACCATGATATAACATTTGTAAATAATCCGTGAGCAAAATAACGATGAAGCTCAATTATTAATTACTAAATGGGGTGGGATTAAATAAATTGTCTTCTTCCCACTCCCTTTCAGGCAGAATTCGATCGTCATATTTGAATACTGTATACTGTATATTGTGTTTTTTTTTTTTTTTTCTTTAACTATATTTGTCTTACCTTGTACTTTTTGTGCCATTGCCTGGAATAAATGAAAAAAAAAAAAAAAAAAAATACACAAAGTTCAAAAAATTACAACTTATGTAGTAATAGTAGCACAATTATTGACATCAAATATTAAACTTATGTTTTAATAAATTAATTATAAGAGCTTACCTTTTGGGCGCAAGGCAAAAGAAAATGGCGACGAGAGAACTTTGGCTCTGGTCTTCGGGGATGGGTTGAGGGGCGGAGCTTAACGGAGTAAAGTTAACAATGCAGAATTCAACTCTGATCATTTTCACCAACACTAGGGGGCATTTTTCACAATTTGTTGTTAAGTTAACTCCTTAAGAGTAAATGGAGAGTTACACTGCTTAATTAACACCGTCGATTTGACTGTGTGATCATCCTCAATCTGTTGTAGATGAAGCTCAACGCCCCCAATGAAGGCCCGCGCCCCGACGAAGTAGGCTGATTTTCCCTTACTACGTGCCTTTTGAATTGTAGGCCAAAACATGGCTCTAATTTCCTAAACAGCTTGAGGGAGATCTTTAGCAAACCTTAGGCCTTTTTCACTTAGGAACGGGTTGTTCTTCGCTGCAGCCCAAGTAGAAAGGTGTGTTCTTGACAGAAAGTGAAGTATGATTCCTCTTGTTCTCACGACTCCTGGCTTCCTCTTTCCCAGACAGTGTACAATGTCAATCACCTCCGTCAGCTTGCTCTGTTCTTGAGGCAGACTGGTTTGGCAAATCTTGATGGTCTCTGTTTTAACATCTTCTACTGACTCTGGTAACCCATGTAATTTCAAGTTCCACCTTCACTGAACAACCACCTTCTCTTCTTTCTTCAAACATTTCTCAACTTTCTCAATCCATTTCTTCACATCCTTTATTTCTTTGCATGCAAAATCAGTTGTCAGCTTTAAGCCCTCTATTTTCAAAGAGTTTTCACCTACCATATTTTCGATGGCATCTGTTCTCATGGTGATCATTTTCGAAAGAGTATCAACGTTGTCTGTATTGGATGGGGAAACTGCACATTCATCTTTAAGGAGAGCAGGAGGCTTGCATGGTGTCACTGGATATGAGGGAAATTCCTTTTCTGAAAGCATAAGAGAAAGCAGCATAGTCATGACAGCTGGACACGAGGGGGTTCATTAAACCTGTTGCAACAGCCTGTTTAGCAGCCTTCATCGTCCTCTTTTTTCCCGTGTAGACATATGGATGATAAAATATAGCTTACAGACCACATTCAGACTCTGCTCAGAATGTAATTACAGACTTATCCTCAATATTAATATTTTAGTGCAAGCGCTCAGTAAAACATTTTTAGGTCGCCATTTGGCTCCTCCTCTTGTCCCATCTCGTCTTGTTAATGAAGACGCAGCATAAATTTCATCATAGTGTTTACCATCAGATATTAGTTTTAGCTCATCAACGTCTCGTCTTAATCACAGAAAAAGGTTCATTAACAAATATTTTTTGTCGTCGTTGTCTTCATTGACGAAATAAACACTGCAGTAAATATACATATGTGGCATTTAATATTTTGGCTTTCATCACTATTTATGTTTGTCTTTCTACAGAAAAAATATTAACAAAATTAAAAACTCGATCCCGGGCAAGTTTACGAAATTTGGTTGATTTGATACTGTCCAATGCAGCTTGTAACCCAACCTTTCTAAGTGATTTTCTTATTGCTGTGGCTGTATAGAATGCTTGTTGATAACATCAATTATGTGTCTTTTATATCTGCAGGAGGCCAGAGGAACTGGTTGCAAGTTTTCTGTAATGGTGGAGTTCCTACTGAATTGGCCCTGCTTTATATGATTGAAGCTGGTCCTGGAGAAATACCTGTGGATTTTGGGAAGCAATATTCTGCTTCATGGATGTGCTTATCACTCTTAGGAGCCCTGGCTTGCAGCACAGGGGACACCTGGGCTTCTGAGGTTGGTCCTGTGCTTAGTAGAAGAAAGCCCAGGCTCATCACAACCTGGAAAGATGTCCCAGCAGGTACAGAGTCCAAAAATTAAATGTTTGAAATTAACAGAATATTCTAAGTTTAATACATTATGGACTATTTTCACAGATGTTGTGAATTACCAAAGACAGTAATTATGACCAGAAAAAAATAATAATAATAAACCACCTGTGTTTTAGTGAATACTCACCAAGACAGGCATTTAGACACAATTTTGTATGTATTTGGCTATTTACTTAACATAACTCAATTCTGTAGTTGCATGCTGTTTCAGAGCTGGATTTTTGTAAGCGTGATTTGGGTGTGGACACACAGAAAGCAGTCTGTAAGAGAGTGCGCAAGCACTGTGTTGAGTTCTCTTTCATATATTTTTGCACTTAAATTGCTTAAAGTCACTTTAATATTTAAACTGGCAAGACTAAAAAGCATGTGCCAATGATACAATCTGTCATTATCTGTCATTATGTATGGCGTGCGGTCCGGTTCAAAAATAAGGCTACCGACTTGTCGCGGGAATTCACTGTACAATTGCCAGTAGCCACTGAGTTTACCACTGATAGGCCGGCGGTGCATCAATATACACACTCACCTCACGCAGCGAACGACTCACTTTCCTCACGCAGCGAACGACTCACTTTCCTCACGCAGCGAACGACTCGCCGGCGGTGCATCAATACTCATTTTCCTCACGCAGCGAACGACTCACTTTCCTCACGCAGCGAACGACTCATTTTCCTCACGCAGCAAACGACTCACTTTCCTCACGCAGCGAACGACTCATTTTCCTCACGCAGCGAACGAATCACTTTCCTCACGCAGCGAACGACTCATTTTCCTCACGCAGCGAACGAATCACTTTCCTCAGCCGGTGACTCACTTTCCTCACGCAGCGAACGAATCACTTTCCTCACGCAGCGAACGAATCACTTTCCGCAGCCGGCGACTCACTTTCAGTTTCCGGAGACTGAGTCTCAGTAGCCGGAGACTCACTTTCCTCACGCAGTAGACCACTGACTCTCGCTTCATGTAGGGACCGAATATTATAATTAAAGTGACTTCTATAATGTATGCAAAAGAATATTTAGATATGATATTTAAATATTCAGAAATGTGTACAATGTTTTTTTTTTTTTTTTTTTTTTACTTTCATTAAAATATTTAAATAAAATGATAAATAATTGCCTATTGCAAATTTATGAATGCTTGGTTAACTTTTTTCTGCAGTCACTAGGCTATATGTATTGAGACATTTTAAAATCTATATTTTGTAAAAATAAAAAATAAACCTGAATTATAATCTAAACATCTGTATTTTCATACAATTTCATAAATAAGTAGGCTAATAAATATATAATGTTTAAAAAATATGATATAAACTATTAAAGTGAGAGCTAAGCTAAGCAATAAATAAAACAAAATAAATAATATGAAATTTGGTACAGTTTTGTTGATATGTGGTGGTGTTGTGCAGAAAGCTGATACCCCAGTACTACGTTTTTTTAAGCTGTCGACCCCAGGAAACTTAATCGGCGACAGGAAACATTAATTAAAAAATAAATTATTAAGCTATTAATCTTCACTTTAATTTATTTTATATTTATATGTATATTAATATTATATATTCAAATGTATTTATACAGTGGTCAAATTGTAAAATTGTTTTAGGTGACAGTTTCTTTTTCGGGGGACGGGGGGCTGGTCCTGTAGCTAATTTCACATAATGATTACAAATTACAAAATCATAATTTTTAAAAAGGTTTTATTGAAAAATTTGCCTTATTAAATGAACTATTATTTATAAGATTTTTTCCTTCTGGGGCCTGAAAAGGATTTGCTAAATGTGTTTTTGTTTTGCTGGTATTAGGCCAGTGCTGGCACCTTGTCTGGTTTAGGCCTGTAGGTGACAGCAAATCCATGGTTTAAGTATTTATTGAATCGTTCAAATCAAACTTTTCGTTCAAAACGGCTGATTCCATTAGAAAGGAAACGAGTCCATCTGAATGGACTGTTGAATCACTGCCTCACTTGATTCGTTGAAAAAATGATTAATTCAAGGAACAAAACACCGTGTTACTATGCACTGTTGTAGCTATAAAATAATAGCACATTTGTGCTCGCGCACATGTGCTGACACTCAAGCATTGCTTAATGTGCAATGAATATAAAAAGTAAAACATTTTTTTTTTTTATTGCTTCAATTATAAGGACATTCTAACTGTATTTATTAATTCTAACAGGCTTCATTGCGCAGTGAATGCTTTTGGACTCTCAGGACGTGTTTTTGTTTGGTTTTTGCAAAGTCGGTGACTCCAAATATCAGCTCTTTCAATCCGTCACAAACAGCTTATGAGGACAATGGAAGCAATCAAAAACAACAAAAGAGCAATTTTTTCCTTAACACAGTTAAATTTTAGTGATGTGGTGGAGAACAAATACTTTATATCATATATTTTTTAAACATTATATATTTATTAGCCTACTTATTATATATATACTTATATATGTTATATATATAAATATATATATATATATATATATATGTTACATATATATATATATATATATAATATATGAAAATACAGATGTTTACATTATAATTCAGGTTTATTTTTTACAAAACATAGATTTTAAATTAAATATAGATATTAAATATAAAATATAGATTTTAAAATCTCTCAATACATATAGCCTAGTGACTGCAGAAAAAAGTTAACCAAGCATTCATAAATTTGCATTGTACACATTTCTGAATATTTAAATATCATATCTAAATATTCTTTTGGATACATTATAGAAGTCACTTTAATTATAATATTCGGTCCCTACATGAAGCGAGAGTCAGTGGTCTACTGCGTGAAGGGGCGGTCACACTAGACTTTGAACGTGCGAAATTTTTTTCGGACACCGCTGCGAATATGGGCGGGAGCAGGTAACTGTCTCCCCTCAGTTATCACAACATGGATTAATGTGCTTGTACTGTGCCTTTTGCGACGGCGTCGAAAGTGTTTTATTATGTTTTACTCTCTGTCTGTCTCTCTCTCTATATAAATACATACACACTAAGCAATAAAAAAATTATAAAATGTGTCCTCATTCAAATGTACCATCTGTTCCTGTTTCCATTGACACTCCGAACCATGCAGGTTTTTTTTTTTTTTTTTTTTTTTTAATAATCTTTTAAAGATGTATATGTAAAATAGGATGCTGCGCTATGGCTAAAATTAGCGCTTCCCTGATTTTTGAATTTCTGTACAGAGAGGTCACGCAGTGTCGTATTGACATTCTACTGATCCCCCGTCTTCACGTGATGCGAATTCGCAGGTCAGAGTTCACCAAACTTGAACTTTGGAACGCAGCGAAATGCGAAATTTTTCGCATGAGCTTGCGTTTCCGGTCTGACGCATTCGCATACGTATGAATGGAAGTCAATGGAACGAAAAGTGCAGTGTGACCGCCCCGTGAGGAAAGTGAGTCTCCGGCTGCGGAGAGTGAGTCTCCGGCTGCGGAAAGTGATTCGTTCGCTGCGTGAGGAAAGTGAGTCGCCAGCTGAGGAAAATTAGTCGTTTGCTGCGTGAGGAAAGTGAGTCGTTCGCTGCTTGAGGTGAGTGTGTATATTGATGCACCGCCTGCCTATCAGTGGTAAACTCAGTGGCTACTGGCAATTGTACAGTGAATTCCCGCGACAAGTCGGTAGCCTTATTTTTGTACCGGACTGCACGCAATAATTATGTGCAGAATTATGTGCAATACCCATTACTCCCACGCCAAAATTCAAGCCTGCTCTGTCTCCTCTGTTAATTCCTCAATTGTGAATGATGTGAGTGGCGTCACTATGATGTAACTGAGAAGCAGCCGTTGGCGGGGTTGATTTTTGGTGTGGATGCCCGCCATGGCAGAATGAATGTAGGGGAAACACTGACTTCCTCAGCTGGTGAAGGAAATACAGCCTCTGCTAGGCCATTTTGACAATGGAGTCCATGTGGAACTCCCACTTCAGGTGCTGAGAGGTGCTCCCCAGGAAACTGAATGATTCTACTGCAGCCACAGTGCTGTCCATGATGGTGAGTGGGGGAGTGCAGGGGGGTTTCTCCTGAAGTCCACAATCATCTACACAGTTTTGAGCGTGTTAAGCTCCAGGTTGTTATAACTGTATCAGACAGCCAGCTCTTTAACCTCTTGTCTGTAAGCAGATTTGTCACCATCCTGTATGAGGCCAATAAGTGTAGTGTCATCTGCAAACTTCAGGAGAGGGATCTTTTGCAGTGCAGTAGTTGGTGTAGAGCAGTGGTCATTTATCATTTACCAGTCAAATTTGTAACTGAGACAAGATGATAAAAAAAAGCAGGATTACCTTAATGCTGGAAAGACCTTAAGTTATTTTTTTTATATACTAGCCCATCATGCATCTAACCATCCAAGTGCACATTTGGTGTTAAGAGCTGTTAAGATTAAAACGGGCAACTCCACAGTTAGTCGGTGTCATGGACGTAGGACAGAGCAAGTGTAAACATATTTTCTAGTCTATATTTCCATCTTGTAATGCCGCTGTTTTAGGTATTTAAAAAAATATATAAATTGTTTGTAATAGAGCAGACAATGTCTGACTGTGTCTACACCGGACATGACAGTTGCCGCGCCGCGCTGCGTTGCGCTAAAAGTCTGTCTACACTTGACACGACAAAGCAACCGTTGCAAATCATCTGAATGTAGTGTCAGTACAGTTCGTCATAAATAGAATGAGGCATCAGTTTACTGATGGGGATCGTGTTGCATCACGCTGTGCCTCATCCAGTGTAGACAAAATCACTGGGTTCTATTGTCTTTTGTCAGATCGTGCCACTCGCGTCCAGTGTAGACATGGTGTGAGTTTTTTTAACGGGTTATGTTATAGTTATGTTTTTAATGTTTTTATGAAATATCTGTATTGACTGCATGATCATATCATCGTATTGTTTACTGCCATGTGAGCCACAAAGTAAAGCTTGGCGAGCCGCATGAGGATGGAGGTGGGCACAGAGAGCTGGGTTAATTTGGACAGGAGGAGGTTTGGGATGGTAGTGTTGAAGGCCGAGCTGAAGTCCACAAACAGAATCCTTACATAAGTCCCTGGTTTGTCCAGATGTTGCAGGATGTAGTGCAGTCCCATGTTGACTGCATCATCCACAGACCTGTGTGCTTGGTAAGCAAACTTCAGGGTGTCCAGCAAGGTTGTTTGTCAGGTGAGCCAGCACCAGTCTTTCAAATGACTTTATGACCACAGACGTAAAAGCAACAGGTCTTTAGTCATTAAGTCCTGTGATTTTGGTTTTCTTTGGAATGGGGATGATGATGGAGTGTTTGAAAGAAGAAGGAACTTCGCACAGCTTCAGTGATCTGTTGAAAAATTGTATGAATATAGGGGCCAGATAGTCACCACAGGATTTCAGACTAATGTAATGCCATTTGGGCATAGAAATTTGCTTGTCTTCTGTTTCTGGAAGACCCGACACACATCTTTTTCACCAGACCTGAAGAGCAGGAGGGGGAGAGGGGGTTTGCTGGAGGTGTTGATGTATCCATGGAGAGAAGGTCAGAATGGGAGTGGGGTGTGAGACAGGGTTATTCATACCTGCAATAAAACTCATTCAAATTATCGGCCAGTTTTTGATTCTCCACAGTGCTGGGGGATGGTGTCTTGTAATTGGTGATGTCAGTCCTTTCCACACTGATGCAGGGTCATTGGCTAAAAAAAACTAATTTCTCAGCTTTTCAGATTTGTTTCTCTTAGCCACTCTGATCTCCTTTGTCAGTGTGTTTTGGCATGTTTATACAAGACTCTGTCCCCATTCCTGTAGGCATCTTCTTTGGCCTGACGGAGCTGTCTGAGTTTTGCAGTGAACCACAGTTTGTCTTTGTTGTAAGTTAAATGAGTCTTGGTAGGAATGCCTATATCCTCAGAAAGTGATACAGTACCTACAGTATCTGTGAGCTTGTCCAGATCATTGGCAGCAGCTTCAAAAACACTCCAATCAGTGCAGTTGAAGCAGGCTTGTAAATCCCACTCTGCTTCATTAGTCCATCTTTTTTGTAGTCCTTGTTACAAGTTTAACTGATTTCAGTTTCTGCCTGTAGGTCGATTTCCCTGCTGATTCTGCATCGCAATACGCTCTGAGCAGCTGAAAGCCCAGCAAATGTAGTGTGCTCTCCAGAATGGCTTCTTTCAGTCAGGTTTCCATGAACCACAGAGCAACAGAGTTTAAAAAGTCTTTATTTGTTCGGGACTGCAGAAGAAGTTCTTCCGATTTGTTGGGTAGAGAGCAGATATTTCTCAGATATTTCTAAAGCCGCGCTGTCTAAACTTGTGTGTCTTAAATGTTCTTCTTGACGCCTTCTACCATCTTGTCCCCTTCCACTAATTTTCATTAAAAAAACAACAACCCATGATTCTCACTCCCAAGGTATCCAACAGTGATGAAAATCATGCCCCATGTGATGACGACATTGTACCCAAGCAATATTTCACGTTGATGAAAATCCCATGCCATTTGCCACTTTGAGTTAGTACACACTGATCAGCAACAACATTAAACCACCTGCCTAACATTGTGTAGGTCTCTACCATGCTGCCAAAGTGGAGATAAGGTTAGAAAGTATGAACCATGTTAGAATGCCAGTCTGTCAGTCAAGTCTAATGCAAGACACAAGCCATAGGACTCACGATTTCCCAGCAGAACACTGGTTCCATTGGCCTGCTTTCTTTCCATAGTGCATCCTGCTGCCTATATCTTCTTATAAGAAACCATGAATCATCAGGCCAGGCAACCTTTTACATTGCCCCACTGTCCAGTTTTGATGTGCAAATGCCAATTTTTGGCACTTTTGGCAGTGGACAGGGGTCCTGATTGGTCTGCAGCTATGCAGCCCCATTCGCAGTAAACTGCAATCCCTTTGCCCCCCCACATGCATCAAAGAGCCTTGGAGACCCTTGACCCTGACGTGGGTTCTCCAGTTCTCCTTCCTTGCACCACTTTTGGCAAGGTACTTACCACTGCATACCGAGTAGGCCCCACAAGACTTGCTGTTTTGTACATTCTCTGACCCAGTTGTCTAGCCATCACTATTTGACCCTTGTCAAAATTATCTTTTTGCTTATCCATTTTACCTGCTTCCAACATGAAATTAAAGAAATGTTACTTGCTGCCTAATATATCCTATCCCTTGGTAGGTGTCATTGTAATGGTATAAACAACATACTTACCTGTCAGTCGTTTTAATGTTGTGGCTAATCAGTGTTTTGACAGCAAATGTTTCTCATTGAAAGCATTTGGTTTACTGACAGTGTTGCAATAAAGATACCAGAGAGAGTGCTTTTGTCTTCTGTACAGTGACGCGCAAAATTATCGAGCGTTCACCCAGCTAGGGAGTGAGAACAGGTTAAAAAAGTAGTATTTTGTCTCATTGCTAGTGTACTAAAATTATGTACTTTATTTTGCTAATGTTGAAGAGTCTCTGATATAAATGGCATGCAAAGTGACAGAACATAATCATCATAACCTCCATTTTGGCTAGTGAGCTCATTGTGCTACCTGCCTCGGTTGATTTTCATTTGCATTTGGCGGGTAGGTGAGTGTTAATTTTAAACTGTGATTATGGCCAGTATGACGTGATATATTTAAGCAAAAGGCCTTTGTCTGAACTGATATAAAATTGCTTATAGGTACCAATGGCGGAGTCACTCCTGTTGGATTAGTGGCCAGTGTTTTGGGTGGAGGCACAGTGGGTACAGCGTACTACTTCATGCAGCTCCTGTTGGTAAAAGATTTGAATTTCACAGTTCCTCAGTGGCCTCTCATCTTGTATGGAGCAATAGCTGGTCTGTTTGGATCTCTGCTGGACTCATTCCTTGGTGCAACCATGCAGTATTCAGGTAATCTAGCTGATTATTATTATTATTATTATTAAGGTAAATAAAATCAAATAAACAAATTCATATATATTTCCTCCTGTGGTCTAGCCATTATATTATTCCAAGTTTTTAGCAGCAGTCATACTAACAGTGGTAATTTACTTTTATTCAATACAAATAATTTATCTACCAGAGGTCCTTTTTATTCTAACTGGACATACCAAGTTACTGAGCAATGAATGATTATTGATTCTTAAAATCCCAAGATCAATCTTTTAATCAATGCCTATGGCTGATTGAAAATTGTCACTTATTATTTGTAGCAAACCACCTCTCCTGCAGATGCAGATGCATACTCAAACAGTCTTACCATAAGAGAAGCCTCCTCACCTCATAGAAGCCCAGTAGGGGAGGGATGGATGTTATGTTAATAGTGCAAAATAAAATGTAACTAAATGTTACTTTATTTAATAATAATGATAAAGGATACATCATTATTATTAAATAATTCAACATCTAGAAAATTATGTCACCTCTTTTGTATTTCTATCTGTGTTATAACCTGTAATGAAGAAAAATACTCTGAAATATCAGAATTATTGAAGCAAGTTTTGTTTTATATTATAACATATATTTGGGGGAAAGGTCATTGTGACGTAATTATCATCATAATTTATCATATTGGACTTACAGTATTTGTCATTGTCCTTCATTTTATTTCAGTATTGTTTTAATTATTCTAGATGTTTGACCATGTTTTATCTTTCTATCAAGGATACGATGAATCCATCGGGAAGGTTGTGAGTTATGAGTCACCAAGTGTTAAAAGAATAAGTGGGAAACCCATCCTGGATAACAATGGAGTGAATCTGTTCTCTTCTGTCCTCATAGCACTGTTCCTGCCTGGGTTTGCTTGGATATTCTGGCCTAGGCACTGAATCATGTGATTTTATTGTGTTTCATGACCACTTTTTTTTTTTTATTTAATCAAGCATATTGTAAACTCCCAGTGTCTTTGTTTCTGCACATTATAATAAGATTTGAAAATCCCTTACAATCCTAACCTTCAAATTAACCCTCAAGTTAATTATATTAATCTTGAAAGTCTGTCAGTGGCACATACTGACTCTCCAAGTATTCCATTATGTGTGCTGACTTTGAAAAGACTTGTGATGGCAAATAGGCCCAAATGTTTAAGTATTACAGCACAGTACACAGAGCTGTAAAGTTACAGACTACTATAGTCAGGAATATTTTCTAAGCCACTACAGTTCAAATCACTTCATTACATGTACGCTATGCAGTTTGTGTATCTTTATTGTCTCTTTTTTTTACATTTTTTGAGATTTTTTTTTTATTTTTTTTTTTCTGAAATGTATGTCTATGTGTTTGTGTCTTTGCCACTTATTAAGTGTTATGTCCACTTTACAGATGTAGGTTTGGGTGTTCTGTGTGTGTCAGAGATCAACACATTTAAGTTTTCCACTGGAATGTATGTGTACTTTGAAATAAAGTAGCCTTACACAGAAAGCACTACAGGTTCTTCAGCCATTCAACTGTCAATTTCTGTTTATTGTCTTTAAATTAAAATGATAATTATGATTATGAGCTGTTTGGTGATTCTGAATGATGTTTTTTAAGTATTTATATTTTGTCACAGATATGTAAAATAATAGTGTTTAAAACTAACATTTGCCAAGCACCAACCATGGGCTAGAATTGGCTCTGGCAAGTAAATAAAATGAGGAAGAAGTAGAAAATCAAATTATGAAAATACTGAATGCTTTACAGGTAAAGAAGGTTGTACCTGCTTCTGCTCTAGGTTACCTATGCAAAGTCTACTTGTAGCCAAAACTATATACTTCTAAACAAATTACATGTTTATATAGACCCATAGTGATCTTACATTCTGTTATTTCCTAAAAACTACGGGGGCTCAATTTCCTTTTGATTGGAATCTCACTTAAGAGGCATTTGTGGTTAATTGGAATGTGCCTATAGAGTGCTGCATGTATGATGTTTTTATGTAGGCCAAAACTATGCATCCTCCAAAAAACAAAACAAACAAAAAAATGTATTATTATTATTGATGGCTTGATTGATTGTTAATGTGCCTCCAGGAACTGTTAAGCTACCTTCTGTAAAAAGAACTATAAAACCCATTTCAGAGTTACATTTGGACTGTTTTCACATTTTTAGGTATATTTGAAAGATTGTGTGATATGTGCACCAGTGATAGAAGCTTCTAGAAATTTTGATTTATCAAAGCATTGTAAAGTATAAGTGCTCTTGTGTTGCTCGTTTTTCATGAATTAACATATTTCCTGAATGCAATGCCCAAACTTAATGAAACTTGATAAACAGACCACAGGATATTCTGAGGGCACATACCTGTAGCAAGTTTGCTCCATAGGGGGTGCTACAAATGCAATTCTCAATAACGCCATAAATGTATGATCAGTGTATTTGTATTAATCTTTTTGGTGGATTTCATAAAATATCCTATAAGAAGACACTTTAGTTTCCTAGAGAAACAGCTGGCATCCTTATGCATAAGTTTAAAATGTATTGTACCAGAAAACCTTTGAGGATGTTGAAGAAAAAGCACAAAATAATCAAGAGAAATAAAATGTTTGATCAGAGCAACTGAGGGGGGAAAAAACAACAACTTACTGCCAAAGACTTGCAAATGACCTGATGAAATGAGGAAACAACATGTCAAGGCAGAGTAAAAGAAGAACTCTAATCAAGCATTGGCTTTATGTCAGGACACGTCGCCAAATGCCACTCTCAAAATTTGGAAAGGGCCAAAATTGTGGTAGAGAGGTGACAGAAGCTTCTAAGCAACAACAAAAAAATAAATAAAAAATAAATAAATACTTTTGAGGCTTGAGTAATTTTGTGCATGAAGCCAATTAATTTTTTTTTCCATCAACTTTACATTCTCAGATTTTTATATTTTCAGAATGAGTATGCAACAGATTTTCATATTTTTAGTGGTCATTTTTCTGTTTAGTTCTCTGCGTGGTAGATGCTTAAGGTAGTTAATGCTTGTAAGATGTCATCGCTGGTACATATTCATAAAGTCTCCTTTTTGAGGGTCAGGTTTTTTTATGAATGTTGTGTGAATTCGACATCACTTGCTTTCACCTACTACAAATTTTGATTTAGCCTAACAGTAGGCCTAAATAATCTCAGTAGTTACTGTTAAAATAATACAGAAGCTGTATGAATCTTTGATCTTTTGTCACTTCAGACGCATGCGCACATTGCGCAGTTCACTTTATGAATAAAAAAGCAATTGCTAAAGTAAAAGAAACTACTCCTGGGGAGGACAAGATTTGTTATAGTATGATAAGAAAATTATCAGATGTAGCACTTTTTAAATTACTTAAGTTATACAACAAAATGTGGGCAGAGGGCTAACTTCCATCAGCATGGAAACATTCAATAGTTATCCCTGTAGGAATGCCTGGCAAAGATAGCCTAGGTCAGAAGCAACAAATAACAGACCAATAGCACTAACATAATAGCACAAACATGCAAATTATGTAGAGATTGATTACAAATAGGCTTACATATGGAATAGAAAACAGATTTCTTTTTACTCCTCATCAAAGTGGCTTCTGGAAATGTAGAACGACAATGGATTTAATATTATGTTTAGAATCAGAAATAAGAATTCACAGATTAAATAAAAAAGTCATAATTGCAGTTTTTATGGATGTGGAAAAAGCTTCTGACATGTTTTGGAAAGAAGGGCTACTTATAAAACTCAAGAATATGGGAATTAGAGGAAGAATTTACAACTGGATGTTGGATTTTTTATTTGAGAGGAAAATTCAGGTTAGAGTGGGAACATCTTGTTCTGCTGTTTATGCAGTTGAAAATGGAACTCCTCAAGGGAGTGTGTGTAGCCCTCTTCTGTTAAATATAATGATAAATGATATATTCAATGATTTACAGCAAGATATGAGTAGATCGTTATATGCGGAAACTATGAAAACAGGAATAGCAGTAGGTATTCCACAATATGAAATATTTATTAAGAAAAGAACCCCAGATTTTTTTTTATCTGTATTTACAGCAGAGTTGGTATAGCTACTGTATTTTGTTATGGCTCTCCAGTAGGTAGAGGAAAATAGAATTTAAAAAGCTGCGTTAAAGAGCATTTAATCAGGCCAGTCTAACTGCAGACAAGATGTCATACTTGAAATACGGCAGTATATATATAGAATGAAAACTCATGACATTTTTATTTTATTTATTTGGGTTCCAGCACATGTTGGAGTTAAAGGAAATGAGAAGGCAGATAAGCATGCTAAGAATTCTTTGAACTTGAATCAGATAGGAATTGACATAAAAATTAGAAATGCAGAAGCAAAAATAATAATTAGGAAAGCTCTTGGCAGGAACTTTGGAAGAAAGAGAAGACTGGACGACATACTATATAGAATTCAAAGGGAAGTAGGAATACGTAACAATAACATGGGATTAAGAAGACAAGAAGAATCAGTAATAATAAGAATTAAAATAGAACATACTGCATTAAATAGAAATCTAAATAGAATCAAGAAACATCCGAATGGATCATGCATGCATTGTGGGATTTTTGAAACTGTAGAGCATATAACAACGAAAGAAACTACTCCTGGGGAGGACAAGATTTGTTATAGTATGATAAGAAAATTATCAGATGTAGCACTTTTTAAATTACTTAAGTTATACAACAAAATGTGGGCAGAGGGCTAACTTCCATCAGCATGGAAACATTCAATAGTTATCCCTGTAGGAATGCCTGGCAAAGATAGCCTAGGTCAGAAGCAACAAATAACAGACCAATAGCACTAACATAATAGCACAAACATGCAAATTATGTAGAGATTGATTACAAATAGGCTTACATATGGAATAGAAAACAGATTTCTTTTTACTCCTCATCAAAGTGGCTTCTGGAAATGTAGAACGACAATGGATTTAATATTATGTTTAGAAAGCTCTTGGCAGGAACTTTGGAAGAAAGAGAAGACTGGACGACATACTATATAGAATTCAAAGGGAAGTAGGAATACGTAACAATAACATGGGATTAAGAAGACAAGAAGAATCAGTAATAATAAGAATTAAAATAGAACATACTGCATTAAATGGAAATCTAAATAGAATCAAGAAACATCCGAATGGATCATGCATGCATTGTGGGATTTTTGAAACTGTAGAGCATATAACAACGAAGGAAAAATGCTAGAAGCTAAAGTAATGGAAGAAGTTGGAAGCATGATGTTAGAAGATATATTAAGTATGGCTAAGCTAAAAAGGAATAAGAATATTAGATTTGTTTTTTAAAAATATCTTAAAGATACAGGAAATTATATAAGAATATAATGATGTTTATTTATTTGTTAAATTATTTATGACTATTATTATTATTATTATTTAGTATGATATAAATACATATATGATACATATACATGCGTCGATGCTCCACACTCCAGTTCAGTTGGTGGCGGTAATGCACTAATAGGCTAGCCTGCCAATCGCCAATAAACATTAGAAGAAGAAGAAGACGCCTGCGCAGTGTGTAACAGAACGAGTCAACGGACGAAGTTGAAAATAAGACTGTTTGTCAATCCAAATATATTTAAAGAAAGAAGCAATGGGTATGTATAGTCATCTGCCTCATAGTCATTTTTATTATTTGTCGGTAGATATGTAATGCTCACACCTACAGTATTTCTCATGACTGGGTTGTTGATGTAGACTAGAGTATCATAGCCCTGATGTACACAGCTAGAACCTCATGCTGTATGTGGCTGATGGATTATTTAATGGCGAGTAACATTATTACTAGTTTTTATTTGCGCTTTGGTTGCGTTATTTTGCATATAAATTAATATAACGTTACATGTATGTGTGTATATGCAAATTATTGTAATGCATTAATTTATATACAGAATATTTTTTATTATTGATTTCAGTCTTAATATATATATAAAAAAAAAATCCTGAAACTTTTATTTACAGGTTTAAATTATTTAAATGTGAAAATTTTAATGTGGATTCAGACTTCTGAATGGCACTCATATGAATACATACAAATATATAGACATAAAAGTGTTTGCGTATCTCTGTCTTTGTAGAGTCTGTCCCTCCTCTCTCCTCACTTCGCCTTCTGGTTTCTCCTCTGCGACTCACGTCCGCCTTTATGTGGCAAGTTGTCAAGGATCAGAATGTGGAGCAATTTGGAAAACTAGAAGAATTTGTTTCTGTGATGACAAACCTGGTGCCAGAGCTCTTAAGTAGGAAGCAGAGGGCCACTTTGATAGTAGGGCTGCGGGCAAAGGTAAGATTCATTTATGTACTGTGTTTGTTACTTTTCATTGAGATCTGTTCTACTGACACAGTTACAGTGGTAAGATGTGGCAGTCCACCCACCCACTCGTAACTGTTGTTTTTCTGAATATATATTTATACAACATCTTACTGAATCTCAATATAATAATTGTTTTATTGTTGAATATACTGCTAAAGTTATAAATGAGTTTTTAATTTTCAAAAATGTAAATGTCTGTTTTTAAGTAGCTGCATGCTAAAAAATTCCCTGTTTTCATGAAGTACGTTTCCCTTAATAGTACATTGTTGCATATAAAGAACACTAGAGATGTAGTTAACTTTAAAACATATAAGATGCTGTCTATTATGGATTAATTGTTGAAACATTTGATTTTATAATTAATCTTTTAGATGATTCTTGAGATGTGTAGAGGTGAGCTCCCAGCGGACCTTCATACTGTCAAATCACACATTCACCAAATTCAGACTGCTGATTTATTAAAGGTATGTGAAGTCTGGATGTTTTTTTATTTTTATTTATTTGTTACACATCTATATATATATATATATGAAGCACTCAAAATGTATATTTGCTCTTTTCAGTTTACTTTACTTTCACAAGAAGATTCTGATTAATATCAGAATTGTCTGAGTATGTATGTCTATTATGAAGAATATCAGTAAAGCAGTCGTGGCCTAATGGTTAGAGAGTCGGACTTGTAACCCAAAGGTTGCGTGTTTGCGTCTCTTTACCGGCATGGATTGTAGGTGGGGGGAGTGAATGACCAGCACTCACTTCTACCCTCAATACCACGACTGAGGTGAGACTCTTGAGCAAGGCACCAAACCACCCACTGCTCCGGGTGTGTGTGTATTTGTTCACTACTCACTGCTGTGTGTGTGTGCAACTTGGATGGAATAAATGCAGAACACTATTTCTGAGTATGGTGCGCCATACTTGGGTACACGTCACTTTCACTAATTGACATCAGGGTGTCTGTGGACCATTAAAAATGTCCTAATGTAAAAATAAGACATTAAATAAAATTGCCATTAAAATGTCTTAAATGTATGTTAAAGGAGTCTTAAAATGCAAGCAAACTGACTCAGCACTAAAGATTTAGATTTTATTCAGTGCAACTCCATTCATAGTACAGTAGTCAACATTTGAAGTGGATCAAAACCTTTCATCAAAGTTGTCCTAAAACCAAAACAATACCCATTCTTGTCTTAGGACAACTTTGATTAACTTTTTTTGATCCACTTCAAATGTTGACTACTGTATATTAGTATATCATGTTCCAAACAAACTCTTATCTGGTGGCATATTTGACATTTTCTAACTGCCATAATCCATCTTTCTATATTTTGCTTCATTTGTTGAAAAGTCATGGACAGGCAATAATGGATTTTTTTTTTCTTTCACCATTGGAGCCATTGGTAATGCAAAAATTATCTTCTTTATACCTCTATAGAAGTTTACCCTGCTTCTTTAAAACCAGAAATGTGAAAAGGGTCTGTTGTTCATTTCTCTATTGAACAGGTTGATTTTGTTTGTTTGCTTGCATAGAGGCTGATGGAAGTGATGTGCAGGTCCTAATAATTTGTAACATTTTGTCAATGTGATGGATTTCAAAACCGATTCAAGATGGTACCAAAAAAAAAAAAAGAAGGGAAAAATGGAGCTTCAACACTACATTGCATTGCTTGTTTTGATACAAATGCTCTTGATTCTTCTACTGAAAGTTGTTTCTACAATAAGCAAACACTTTTGGACATTGGTTCTTCTGTTGCTCATCAGAAACCAGACTTTCAGTACAAACCTGATTCCAAAAAAGTTGGGACACTGTACAAAT
This sequence comes from Cyprinus carpio, assembly GCF_018340385.1. Taxonomy (NCBI): domain Eukaryota; kingdom Metazoa; phylum Chordata; class Actinopteri; order Cypriniformes; family Cyprinidae; genus Cyprinus; species Cyprinus carpio. The sequence goes on along the minus strand of NC_056575.1, from coordinate 35,531,434 downwards.
TGTGAATAAAAACAGAATGCAATGATGTGGAAGTTTCAAATTTCAATATTTTATTCAGAATACAAAATAGATGACATATCAAATGTTTAAACTGAGAAAATTTATAATTTTAAGGGAAAAATAAGTTGATTTTAGATTTCATGGCATCAACACATCTCAAAAAAATTGGGACAAGGCCATGTTTACCACTGTGTGGCATCCCCTCTTCTTTTTATAACAGTCTGCAAATGTCTGGGGACTGAGGAGTCAAGTTTAGGAATAGGAATGTTGTCCCATTCTTGTCTAATACAGGCTTCTAGTTGCTCAACTGTCTTAGGTCTTCTTTGTCGCATCTTCCTCTTTATGATGTGCCAAATGCTTTCTATGGGTGAAAGATCTGGACTGCAGGCTGGCCATTTCAGTACCCGGATCCTTCTTCTACGCAGCCATGATGTTGTAATTGATGCAGTATATGGTCTGGCATTGTCATGTTGGAAAATGCAAGGTCTTCCCTGAAAGAGACGACATCTGGATGGGAGCACACGTTGTTTAAGAACTTAGATATACCTTTGAGCATTGATGGTGCCTTTCTAGATGTGTAAGCTGCCCATGCCACAACCACTCATGCAACCCAAAACCATCAGAGATGCAGGCTTCTGAACTGAGCGCTGATAACAACTTGGGTTGTCCTTGTCCTCTTTAGTCCGGATGACATGGCGTCCCAGTTTTCCAAAAAGTACTTTAAATTTTGATTCGTCTGACCACAGAACAGTTTTCCACTTTGCCATAGTCCATTTTAAATGAGCCTTGGCCGAGAGAAAACGCCTCTGGATCATGTTTAGATATGGCTTCTTTTTTGACCTATAGAGTTTAAGCTGGCAACGGCCAATGGCACGGTGGATTTGTGTTCACCGACAATGTTTTCTGGAAGTATTCCTGAGCCCATGTTGTGATTTCCATTACATTAGCATTCCTGTATGTGATGCAGTGCCGTCTAAGGGCCCGACGATCTCGGGCATCCAGTATGGTTTTCCGTCCTTGACCCTTACGCGCAGAGATTGTTCCAGATTCTCTGAAGCTTGGATGATATTATGCACTGTAGATGATGATGATAACTTCAAACTCTTTGCAATTTTTATCTGAGAAACTCCTTTCCGATATTGCTCCGCTATTTTTCGCCGCAGCATTGGGGGAATTGGCGATCCTCTGCCGATTTTGACTTCTGAGAGGCACTGCCACTCTGAGAGGCTCTTTTTATACCCAATCATATTGACAATTTACCTAATAAGTTGCATATTGGTCCTCCAGCTGTTCCTTATATGTACATTTAACTTTTCCGGCCTCTTATTGCTGCCTGTCCCAACTTTTTTGGAATGTGTAGCTCTCATGAAATCCAAAATGAGCCAATATTTGGCATGGCATTTCAAAATGTCTCATTTTCAACATTTGATATGTTATCTATATATTCTATTGTGAATAAAATATTAGTTTATGAGATTTGTAAATTATTCCATTCCTTTTTTACTCACAATTTGTACAGTGTCCCAACTTTTATGGAAGCGGGTTTGTACCTCAACACCAATGTTTTGTTTACAAACAGCATCAGAGCTCTTAACTAGATTGTCCAGCTGCAAATTCAGAAGCGCAAAAGGAGAGCCATCCTCCTCATCACGTCAGTACCCGCGGCCCTAGACTGGGACATGTTCCGGACATGTTTCCATTATATTCTCTAGTAAATCTATCAAAGCAGCCAAGCATCAATATGTAGCCAATGTGAAGACAAATCTACCAACACTGGAAGCCTGTAGTAGGGAATCAGCAACATGACTGTGATCTTTGCTGTGAACACTGCTCTCCTCTGGACAAGCTTGAGACCACTTTTGCTTGCTTTGAGAGCAAAGTTGCCCTCAACAGAGCTCAAAACAACACCACCCTAACGGAGAAAGCTTTTGCTGGCAAAAGTTAGTTAATTCTCTGTCTTTCTAGCCGATGTAACCTGAAACAAGTGAATATCCACAAAGCCACGGGTCCAAAATGCATTCCAGGAAACCTCTCTCTTTCCTAGTCTGCAGTTCCCACATGCTTTGAATGTCCACTGAATCAATCTAAAGTCATATACTTAAATGACTGGTGTCCTGTGACTCTGAAAAATGCTTTGAAGGGCATATTGGAGATCACATCTGCTCTGCCTGCTTCCCTAGACCCACTAAAGTTTGCCTACAGGGGCAACCACTCCATTTATGATGCCATAGATTTCACATTGGCACATTGTTGGCTCTTCCCTCTCTCCAGGACATCTACTAAATATGTTTTGTGAGGAAAGCTTGGAGGATTATCAATGATTCCAATTATCCAAGCCAGGGATCCCAAACCTGCTCCTGGAGAGCTTGTGTCATGCAGAGTTCAGCTCCAAACCAAATCAAACACACCAGCTGAACCTAATTAAGTAATAATAATAATAATATAATTCAGGTGTAGTGATTGGTACTCGCATCATCGAAGACGTAGATGGGTTTTTTAATTTTTTTGCTTACATGCCACTTAAAGGTGTGGTTATCAGAGTACATCAGATGACCACTTCCCCTTTCTTAGTTCAGGGCAACAGTCAAGGACTTTTACCTCGGCAGTATGAGAACATTCCCACAACAGGGTCTGTTTAATCATTTTTGGAATGAATGTAAAATGGAGGGAATTGGTCAGCTGATTTATCTGAAAGATTGGTGAGAACTTGAGCTTCTTACTGTATTGGAGCAGTCGCGGCCTAATGGTTAGAGAGTCGGATTTGTAACCCGAAGGTTGAGGGTTCGAGTCTAAGGTCCGGCAGGAATTGTCGTGGGAGGAGTGAATGTACAGCGCTCTCTTCCACCCTCAATACTATGACTGAGGTGAGACCCTTGAGCAAGGCACCGAACCCCCAACTGCTCCCCATGCGCAGCATCAGTATGTCTGTCCACTGCTCCGGGTGTGTGTTCGCTACTGTGTGTGTTCACTACTGTGAGTGTGCACTTGGATGGGTTAAATGCAGAGCACAAATTCTGAGTATGGGTCACCATACTTGGCAACGTCACTTCACTTTTTTTTTTGTCAACACAAGGAAGAAACACATGTAATTAAACAGCATATAATAAAACAGCATATAATAAAACAGCAGCATCAGGTCCTCCACCAGGTGGCTGCAGGACAGCTTTTTCCCTTAGGCTGTTAGACTGCTGAACTGTAATTGATGCACACAATATAGCCAATGCACGCTGCTATACTGCATATGGTAATACATATCACACAACACTGCGCATTATCTATACTACGTGTACTGTACTTACACATGTATTACTACTAGTTCTATACAACCCTGTTGTGTATTTTGTATGGTTTATTATATATTTTTATTCTGCATATTGTATTTTCATAAATGTATTAATAAAATGTTATAGTGTGTATATGTACAGCTGTAATGTTTGGACTAGGTCCTTAAAGTTTTCCTACAGCATTTGCTAACAAATGCTTATGTGACAGAGATGTCTTGAGTTGACTTTTTCTTGTTTTACTGAATTATGAGTATATGCATATTTAGATTTGTTTAGATTTAAAAATTTGTTTTGCACAAATTGGTGCACATCCCATTTGCTACCATTGAACTTTATGTATATTGGCATTAATGTTGTTTATGTAATTTGCCTGTCCACAGGTGAGTGACACAGACATGGAGAGTTTACAAGACAGCGTACTTCAACTTGTCCTGAGCTTGCTAGAGGACTCCATGAAAAGAGAATACTTCTTTCAGGTCAGTGACTTTAAGATCCATTTGTTGAGATGTATTGCAGATAAATTGCAGAATAAATATGAAATCTTCCAGATGAAAAAACAAATATGTAGACGAGTATGTGATGTATGTGTGCTGTCAGAACAGGGATTTGTAGAGGGAGTTATTAGTTTTAGAGTGAAATAAAATGGATTGACTTGTGACTCCACAAACAAAAACTTGATGTAGAAAAACATACTGAATCTCAAACTAATAGTTAAATCACACCAAGAGTTAAACATGAAATGCATATTCATGCTGTAACATTGTAAATGCACTTTTCAGCTGCTCTGCCACCCGACTATCAGGAAAAGTTCAACACTCTTATTTCCATAATAATAATAAAAAAATAAACACACTGTTAGCTAATGTGTGCACAGTAAAATTTGGTAATCCAAGGTCAGCAGTATTGAATGACCAGCAGTATTGAACCCCCCCCCAAAAGAAAACCTTAATTACATTTTATTAAGACCTTGGCATTGCTAGAATATAACACATGTAACTTTGTTTTTTCTATGGGTGAATGTTTGTTCCCAGAGTTCTCTAACACTTAGAAGGGAAGTCTGCAGTCTTCATGTCAGAGACTTGAGAACATGTGCCAAAGATATTTGATGTTTTTGATGTCCAGCTTGGACAAGAATGCTACATTTGGTTTGAGAGCTGCTGTGGAAGTAGTCTCGCGTAGCCAGACCTTCAGAATGACGACTGAAGGTCTGGAATTCATGCCAGCTTTCATTGGCCACAGCCCACCCATGAGGCCATTTTACCGACATGTCAAACAACCTGTCACAGTTCGTTTCATTCAGCGTCATGTTTCGGGGCGTGGAAATGTCGCCACAATAACAGACCAGTGTGTAAAACTGATAAAGACTTTGAAACTCCTGAAGTGTTTCCTCTTTTGTGTGCTGTATGCATCAGACATTTAGCCCGTGTTGTGACATCTGATGCTGAGACTACTGTGGAAGTTGCAAAAAAATAATGGCTGTTTTTTTAAATGGTTTTGTATGAAAACTTAAGATGAAAGAGAGTTTTTGTATTTCAGGAGGTATTTCCAGTTGAGTACGGTCCTGATTTTGACAAAGCACTGCAAGTCCTTGTTGGCTTTTTTCTCTCCAGATTGGAGCAACTTCTGCCTGTACCAAACTTCAAACAGGTCTAATGATACATGTTTATCAAATACCTTTACCATATCTAAATGATTCAAGCCAGTTACTTTACAATGCATGAAGTATTGTGATTCTGATTATTTTTAACATAATTTTATTTCATTTCAGCTTTCATTGTTGCTCAACTGTCACCCTGGGGAGCTAGATGCATGTGTGGATTCGGTTTGTAAATCACAGAATTTACTATCCTTGGTGCAGACAGATGTTTGTGGGACTTTGGATAAAAATGGTAAAATTTATTCCATATGCTTCAGGGTCCCTTTTATCGAACTTTGCTTAATTGGTTAATCAGATATTTTACAGGTCAGCAGGGCACAAACCTAAGACATAAAGATTGGGGGAACTGTGATGTCAGAATCCAGAAGTGGTATTTTGTTGCTTGTTCCTTTGTGATTTTCCTACAGGGTTTTAGAATGAGGTTTTTAATTTATGAGAAAAATAAAGCCTGTGGTAAACATAACTTGACGATATGTTTACGTTTTGTTCTACAATGTAAACTGTACACACTCACAGCCCAAACATTCATATCTAGGTACTTATTAAAATCATACGTTTTCAAAAATGAACATAACTGCTTCAAAATTTATGCTTTGGGTTTGGATGCGTGTAATTTACATTGTAGAATAAAACATAAAAGTATAGTCAAGTTATGTTTACAACAGGCTTTATTTCACTCATTAATTGAAAAATCCCAATATAAAACCCCATAGGAATTACTCCCCCGGATTCTGACGTCACAGTTTCCCCTCTCTATACTTCGCCCAGCATGCAGGTTTGAGAACTTTATATGCTGCTCCTTTAACATAGCTGGATACCCTTGCTTGGTAAAAATGGAAATTGTTATTTAAGTCACACAAAAACTTATCTGGTTAACCACGTAAGCCATGGTTGAAGAATAAGACCTACTTCTGTTGATGTAAAAATACAATTGTTGAGCACAATTGGTCAATGGCTAATTATTATTCTATTTTTTTTTTTTTATATTTTAATTTTGAAGTTCTTCCATCAATAGTGGAGGATCGAATAGTGTCATCATTGTCATTGCCGCCTGTTGGTGACTCAGTGATTATAAACCAGCACAACAATGATGGCAAGTTACTGCCTATTGATTCTGAAAACCTGCCAAACCAACAACATGGTGTGGACAAGGAGACTGTGACAGGTGATCCAAATGTCCAGGATGTGGGATCCAGCTTCAGCAGTGAGTCCTCAGAGTCCTCTAGAGACAGTGATGGAGAAAAGGAAACAAACTCTAATGTCGATGAATTGCAACGGTAAGTTTACAAATTTGCCTTTGCCTTGGTTAGTTGGGGATGCTTGATTGATTGCTTAGACAATATTGGAAGAGGGCTGAACTGGATGATGACATCACTGAATGATCAATGAACTGACTTTAGATGACTTCAGAAAAATGACTCCGTTATTTTCCTCTTGAATAATTGACAAACTATTTTCTGCTTTGATACAATCGGTATTGTATAAAGAGCTATATAAATAAAGATTACTTGACTTCACCAAAATTACTAGGTGGTGTGGATTGGATAGTCAGCAATTTTTTCATCAACCAACTACTCAGTTATTAAAGTTGACTAAATTATTTATTTGTTTGTTTGTTTATTTTGTAATATATTTAACTTAAAGGAAAAATCACTTCTTTCACCCTTTTTTTTCTTTCCTGTGAAACACAAAGCCAGATATTTGAAGAATATTTCAGCTGTTTTTTTGTTTGTTTTGTTTTTTACATACAATGAAAGTTATTAGGGTCCCAAGTGGATGGTCATTATCAAATGAATACATTGTGATTGTTGATCATTTTGTCATCCTGAGTACCTAGTTCACCCAAAAATTAATTATTTTCAAAAATTCTCAAAAATGACATTATTTACTCACTCTCATGACCAGTGTCCATTTATAAAACCATAAGAAGAATATTTGAGCTGTTTTTTACATACAATGAAAGTCATTAGGGTCCCAAGTTGATGGTCATTATCAAATGAAGTCATTTTGATTGTTGGTGCTTTTAAAGGGCATCATTTTCTGATATGCAACTTCTGAGAAGGTTTTGAGAGTGTTTCTTGAAAAAGAACTTTACAACATTCAACAACAAATTTAAAGATGGTTACTGTCGTCAAAATGTGAGTGAGTGATATCCATAATTAGTCTGTTTGTAATCTAAAAGTCTCTTTTTTGTGAGGACTATGAGCACATCTCTACAGAATTTGTTCTGTAGTGTTCATAAATTAAAATATAAATAGTTTTGTGGTAAATGATCCTGTTTATTCTTTTTGTAGGAGTAACTCAGAAGAGCCAAGTGTACTGTCATCCACAGATGATGCTCATAGAGGTACAGCCTCTCTGAATGTCTGTCAAGATTCTCATTATATCTTTTCATCTTTTAAGTAACATGTCTCTGTTTGTCATGTTTTCCTTTAGGTGATTTAGTTTTTCAGACAGCTGTGCCTCTCCAACGGCCCTCTCTTGACACCTTCCAAAACACACCTTCTAAAGGCTTTCACTATGCAGGCAGGACTGTACATAAATGTCAGCAGTGTACAAAATACTTCATCTATCGCTCTGATCTTGTCAAGCACCAGGAAATTCACACCCAGGTGGGGACACATGAGTGTCCTCAGTGTGGGCAGGTTTTTGACGATTCAGCACAGCTGGTGTCACACAGGAGCACCAGCTGCAATTCCAGAGTTTTTAAGTGCATTAAATGCACAGCCCACTTTAGATCCATCAGGACCCTGTACAGGCACAATCGAGTGCACAAAGAGAAAACCACACATAAGTGCCCTGAATGTGGACGGCTGTTCACAAGTCTGTCACGGTTAGTCAGTCACCGGCGAACTCACCGGACTCCCACTGTTAAAAGGAACTACACCTGTAAACAATGCAACGAGACTTTCGGGTCGTACCGAGCCAGTTTAATCCACCAGAAGATTCACAAAGTTAAAGATGTCCGCCCGTCTAAACCGGAACGGCAGCCAGGAAAATGCCGTTTTTGTGACTTAACATTCAATGTTGACAGCGAATTAAGAAGCCATCTGAAGACCCATGCAGAGTTCAGGCCATATATATGTGACCAATGTGGGAAGTGCTTTTCGGCGAACAGCAGCCTGCTTGCCCACCTATCAAACCACACGGGTGAGAAACCTCTCCTTTGTTCACAATGTGGAAAGCGATTTTACAGCAAAATCCAATTAAAATCCCACATGAGATGTCATTCTGGTGAACGGCCGCACATCTGTCCATACTGTGAGAAGCAGTTTTCACTGTCTGGGAATTTGAAGATCCACATCAGAATTCACACCGGGGAGAAGCCATACGTTTGCCATCAGTGCGGAAAGGGTTTTGTCTCCGCCGGATGCCTGCAGGTGCATCTACGCTCTCACACAGGAGAGAAGCCGTATCAATGTAAAATCTGTGGCAAGAAATTTGTGGTTTCCAGTCACCTTACGGCGCACATGTGCTTTCACACCGGAGAGCGTCCACACTGCTGCTTGCAGTGTGGAAAACGATTCATCCGGCGTTATGACTTGAGCAAGCACATGTACACTCATATTGGGAAGAGGCCATTCCCATGTCCTCTGTGCCCAAAGGCTTACACGTGTCGTACACACTTAAACAGACACATGAAGAGCCACAGTGTTTAACTTGAACCGTTTTGTCATCCTGAGTGCCTTGTGTTGAGTGAAATCATTCATGATCTTTAAAGCAAAAGTTCACCCAAAAACTAATTGTTTTCAAAAATTACATTATTTACCCACCTTCATGACCAGTGTCCATGTCTAAAGCCATATGCTGTTTTCTAGTCTTCTAAAAGACATTTTAGAAGAATCACAGGCGTTTTCCAACCGACAGTTAATTTCAAGCTCTAAAAAAGACAGAAAAAAAGACAGGATTGTATCAGTAAAATAGTCCATACAGTTTATGCTCTATATTCCAAGACTCTTGTTAAGTCATTTGTGGGAATAAGAAATTGAAATTATTATTATTTTTGTAATATTCATTGATAATCATGCCCTTCTACTGAGCAACCGGATCGAGTCTGTTAGTTGAGAAGTTTTTAACAGCTAAACTGAAGGGGAAAATTACCACTGAATAACAACTTAAGTTTGCTTTGTTTCCCACACAAATCTGTTATACAACTTCAGAATACTTGCAGACATAAGAGTGAGTAAATAACTACAGAGTTTTTGATTTGGGGTGAACTGTCTCTTTAAATAAAACATGTTTCAACTTTGTTTCCTGCCAAGCTGATGCCCTTGAACTTGTGTGAGCTGCAGTTGTTTCATTACAACAAAGTCATTTGAAGAACTGCTGCAACATTTTCTTGCATTACTGATGTGTAACAGGTTCGTCTTGTGGATATATTCTGTAGGATATAGGTTTGGAGCTCACTTTTGTTCTTTTAGATTGTTTTTTTTTTTTTTTTTTCAAGATGATTTAAATCTAGAATTATCCTCCGTTAGCAACTATTAATGAAATATGCTGAATATTATAACCTCATACTAAACTGAAAAAATGTGTTGACAACTTAATGTTAATTAAAAATCATACAAATCATGAGGTGCTGTGTCATTTTTAAATATATATTTTACCATCTTTGCAAAATAGAAATATGCTACAGATTTTTATGTCTTCATATGCCTGTGTAAAAAAAAAAAAAAGTTTTGTAGCAGTTATGTACAATTAAAATAAAGAACTGACACCTTAGTTATGTGGTAAAATTATGTAGAAAAAGAAGAAAACGCCATTATGAGATAACCAGAATCTAAAACCCTTAATGTATAATAATAATAATACATCTGTTGAGTTGATATTCATTGTTATAAACGTTTGTCTTGTTATTATCAAATTAATTAACTATGAATTATCTATTTACCATTTAATTAACCACAAAAAAGATTGTTCTTTTGATAAATATTGTTCTTTTAAGAAATAATTCTTTTGTTGTGTGAACTCGCAAAAGCAACGGCGGACAGTAACTTGCTCTGGCCCCCAAATAACGCTTGAGAGACCAATAAAAAAAGAAGAGGGAAAGACGAAGTTGAACGTCTCTGCTGCGGAGGTTTGTATCTCCCCATAATATTAAGAACATCTCTGCTTTAATAGGATTTCAGCGTTTTATGCTTAATCCGCGAATAAAGTGACTTTTACTTTGAAAATTGCAACAAAGTTCTTTCGCAACCCACCATTAAATTAAAAAGAAGGAGAAGAAGAAGAAAATTGCAACATCCGGGTGACGTCCGTGTTTATGCTTTAACTTGTGTTTACGTTGCATCCAGCGTCCTAAAATAATGACGATATTTTCCAGCCAGAGATCGAATCACAGCAATTGATTTAACCGGTGAGTATTGATTAGATATTAGCGTATCTGTGGAAGACTGTAAATATGCATATTCATCTGCAGACGAGTAAAGTGCCACAGTAAGAACACTGATTCATTTATAGATAGATTTTACAGTGATTAAATGTATAGTGTTTGTAGATGGCGCAGTAGAGTGTCCTGAAGACTCCAGATCCTCCACTTCCTCCCCCTCTTGATCCAGACCCATATAATGTGGTCCCTCTATACCTATCATCACCTGCTAGCCTTTCTCCTCACGTTCCTCAGGTATGCTGTCCTATTCCTACCGCCCTCCGTTCTTACCATGGTAATCAGTTTCTGGCCATTATTATGTTACTGACCATATCTAGCTTTTCTTTATTATTGTGACCCCTGTGATGGTCAAGAGTGATTTTTTTGGGTCCTTGGGTGTTGAAAAATACAACAACAGTGACGCGCTTTACATTCATGATTTACTGCCAATGTTTTATTGTACAAAAAAATGAATATTGAACTTTGTCTTGTTTGCCATCTTAGATGACATGTAGCACAAAGTTCTGCGTGTCACTTAACCAGCTGTATTCTGATTTCTTGAAATGTTATATGATTAATCTAGCTGTTATAGGAACCTAGCAGAAATTGGCTATAATTTAGCAACATCAGAATGAAAAAAAAAATAATGTTTGTAGTCTTTGCTATATCTGTCTCTGAGATCTGCAGGCAATTCCTTTGCCTGTTAAAGTGTAGAAACATTGCAAAGATGACCACAATTGGTTTGAATAGTTATCCAGTGTAATTATTATTATTATTATTATTATTATTATTATTTTTCATTAAATTAAAAGTTATCACATATTTTGGATTTGTCATTATAGGGAGTGTAAATAATTTAAAGCATTTTAGCATAAGGTTGCAATATGTAAAAAATTGGGACAAAGTGAAGGAGTGTGAAGACTCGCAAGGCACCTTATAAGACTATTCAAGATAAAGAAATGGAACAATTTAAAAAAGTTTAAAAAAGAAAGGAAAAAGTGGTTTAAAATACATGTGGCAAGTTCTTAGAAATGTATGTTGTATTTCTGTCGGTGCCATATGGTTTTGAAGTTTAAATTTAATGACTTGGTGTAATTAATAACATCCATTCTCTATCCAGCTATGTCCTGCTTCACGCTTCACGAAAGACTTTTAGTAATGTGAAAGTGAGCATCTCAGCACAGTGGACGCCATCAGCATTGCAGCAGAATGGCAGCAATTCATCTTTGTCTCCTGGGGAGGTAAGGTTTACATTTTATTTTTTATTTCTTCTAAATGATTAACATTTTTCCAACATTTTTGGAATATGGGACTCACTTTATATTAAGTGTCCTTATAAGACTTACATTTATGTACGTACATTTGAGTAAATCATTTGATACAATGCATTTATTGTGTACATACATGTTTTTACATTGAACTTATATTTGAAAATACTAAATACTGTCCTGTAATTACATCTGTAATTACCCTTTAAACCTTACCATACCACCTCAGTAGCAACAATTCAACATGAACACAACAAGTACATTATACCTAACAATCCGGGGCAGAGCCAGGGTTTGGCCAGGAGTGGCTGTGGCCACCACTGATGAAAGCTTGGCCACCCCACTCAAAACTGCAGTTTTTGTCCCTGCGGTCTGATGAGATGTTGTTAAGTCCATATGTCAGTAAAACTCTTTACTGTCCCATCAGCCGTTTTACTGTGCTCACTGTGCACACTCTTCAACAGTATGCAAATATGTGGCACATGCTCTATCACTTCATCATAAATAACCTGCACAAGAAACTATGAGCATACAAACCTAGTTCTGTCGCCAGAAACTCATGAAATTAAGTCATCATGAATTTAAGTCATGAAATTGTACTAAAATATATTCTGATCACAATATAAGGCACATGCTGATATATATTTTTCATTTGAAATTTAATGCACAAATAAATGTGAGCACAGTGCACTTTTACTAGAAAATATGCGAAAATGAAACCATTTAAATGCATAAAATAACTCATTTTATATTCTGGCATTTATGTCTACTGTTGACTTCTGGCCTTTTTTTCACATTTTTATCACTATCTGCTGTATTATCCATGAGTATGCAATGTTGGAGAGCAAGCATTTGAGAGTTTTGAGAAGCTGAATGAGCAATAAAGCTATAGTGAGCCCCTTTATTAAAATACCTTGAGGTGAGGAATAATACAAAAATTGTCATATTCAGTATTACTTGATCTAATTCACAAATATCTCAATTACAGTTAAGTAGAAATTAATTGTACTCACTTGTGTTTTAGGTACTAAAACAGTCCAGTACATTATAGTCAAACACATTTTTATACTGAAATAATGAAGATTTCTGTGCCACTCGAGACTGGTTGCTGGCCTCTACCTGGCCACCCCTATGAAAACATCCTGGCCCAGACACTGCTAACAATTCATTATGTTATTATAAAGTACATGGTATTTAAAGACCGGATGATCTTTTTTTTTCAATTGCTAACAAGCATTGTTCAATACTGAAGCCACATTCATTGCCAACATGAATCTTGGCCAAGATGCATTACCAACATGAATCCTGGCCAAACAGTTGAACTCACCTCCAAAACTCACTCAGACCAAAAAAAAAAAAACACTTCATATATGTCTCAAAATAGGCTTGTTATAACATAACATAACATAACATAACATAACATAACATAACATAACATAACATAACATAACATAACATAACATAACATAATTGTCATTGACTGCATTTTGTCTGAAAGCAATGAAAAATTATTCACAGTTTGTTTAGCATAGACTTCTGTATCGCTGAATGTGTGAACATTTTGAAAATGTGGCTTCAGTGTTGAACAATGCTTGTTAGCAATTGAAAAAAAACTGTAAAAACTGAGCAATTCTTGTATTATTCTCATTATGTCACTATATGCTATGGAGAAAATGTTTTCAGCAAGGTAGAGGTGAGAGAAACATTGAGAGTATTTTAATATTTTACCTCAAAATACTGTATTGATACTCATTTAATAAATAATAATACCTCACAAAACTGTATCAATATTATCTCACATTAATATTTTTGTTTAAATTAATATTTTTGTGGTCACTATTTGGAAATCTGTGAGAGACAACACATTAAATCAAGCATTACATCAGTATTTCAAGCACTATATTCTTTCTGTTTGGCAAAAATACAAACTAACATTCTCCCAACTAGCAATATAGTTGCACAAAGCACTTAATTCCAATCCAGACCTTTCAGTATTAAATATAATCTAAATATTGTTGCTAGTGCTACACACTTATTTTTGTTTATATTTGTAGACATGGGAGGAAAACCAACTGTTTGCTGATGTGGAAGAGGCCACATTGTTCCTGGGTGCTCTGGACTCAATCTTTCTCTTCTCTTATGCTGTGGTAAGTAAAAAAAAGGAATAGGTGTTGCAGGCTTTGGGGGTTGTGGGTAGACAGTGATGGTCTGTTAAGAACACATAATGCTGCTGGTGCACTATATTTAACCATGAAATATAACTGTAACAATAGAGATGTGTGTTATTGACACTATTGTGCATTATTTTTGGATGGATACATCAAGGATATGTGGTTTTTAAAAAAGTATCTATTACAATCTAAAGTAAGAAAGAAATGACAGTCATGTTTGTCTCACAAAGAGTAACTGTATGTTTTATAATGGTTACTTTTCTGAACTGAGAAATCCATGATAACGTACATGACTGACAAATGCGATCTCTGTGGAGTGCCGCCTTCCAAATGAGAGTGTATGTATTGTATGTTTTTATATGTTTTTTGTATATATATATATATATATATATATATATATATATATATATATATATATATATATATATATATATATATATATATATATATACTTATGTATGTATGTGTATATACAATATATATACAATATATATATATATATATATATATATATATATATATATATATATATATATATATATATATATATATATATATAATATATATTTATAATTCGTTGAGAACAAATTTATGTGACAATGGTAAATGGAAAGCTAAATCATCAACCCGTTGAGGGCCGAATTCAAAATCACACCAATTGAATTTCATCAAAGCACCTTATAATGTAAGTCAGTACAGTTTATGCCCCCCCTGTGCCTGTCTGCACTCCTGACAACATCGGGGCATGCTCCTGATGTGAAAAATGTGCAATATCCTTATATTTATTTGTTACCCCTCCATCCTAGTACATCCTTGCATCTTACTCAATCCATTCCATTATCATTTATAGCACAATTGTTTATACACTTATTTATTTGCAAAGGTATTGGTTTTTTTTTTTTTTTGACTGTGTGTTGTCTCTGTGTACTGGGAGCTTATGTCACTAAAACAAATTACTCGTATGCGCAAGCATACTTGGCAATAAAGCTCTTTCTGATTCTGATTCTGATGAGATGGCGAGTGGTGTCCTAGGGGATCTCCTGCCAGACCTGGATAAGGGCTTCAGTGATCTCATGGACCGTCTGTGGTGCTATATCCCTGAGGTTCTCAATAGGATTCAGGTCTGGGGAACTTGAGGGTCAATGGCATCAATGCCTTTGTCCTTCAGAAACCGCCCCATTTTGCACAGCTGATTCGCTGAAGTACACCGGCATTAAAAATATACATTTTATATTTTAATAAGTTTTATATATATATATATTAGTTTTTATATATTATATAGCATATGTTAAAAATATAAAATGTATGTTTATTTGCAACAGTTAAGCTAACAAGAATAAAAAGACATGTATGCCAGTAAAACAGCGACATCTGCTGACGGCACTCCAAGGGCTCTGCCCTTCAAAGGCATAGGGATGATCACTTCCATTTGGAATTTGCCCCGTGAACTGTACAATACGAATACATGTACATGTTACACCCCTAATATATAAATATATATATATATATATATATATATATATATATATATATATATATATATATATATATATATATATAGAGAGAGAGAGAGAGAGAGAGAGAGAGAGAGATACAGTGCCAACCACTAATATTGGCACCCTTGGTAAATAAGAGCAAAGGTGGCTATGAAAATAAATCTGCATTGTTTATCTTTTTGATCTTTCATTCAAAAAATTCACAAAATTCTAACCCATCACTGAAGTAAAGCAATTGAAATCGGGGGAAAACTCACATTATGAAATAATTATGTCACATTATGTAAAATATACCAGGGTGACTAGGAGCATGAAATTCTCCTGCCAAAACTTACTGTTCCACAGAATTATAAATAGAAGGACACAAAGGCCAAATTCCATTAATCATCCATCGCAAAGAGTAAAACCAAAGAATATAGTTCTGATGTGCAGAACAAGATTGTTGTGCTTTACAAAATAGAAAGTGACTGTAAGAAAATAGCTAAAGCATTTAAAATCCCCATTTCCACCTTCAGGGTAATAATTAAGTTACAATCAACTTAAGAAATCTGCCTGGAAGAAGATTTGTGTCTATATCATCCTAATGCACGGTGAGGAGGATATTTTGAATGGCCAAAGACTCTCAAAGGATCACAGCTGGAGAATTTCAGAGATTAGTTAAGTCTTAGGGTCAGAAAGCCTAAAATAAAAAATAAAAAAATCAAACAGCCCCTACATCACCTCATGTTGTTCGAGAAGGTTTCAAGAAAAATACTCTTCACTCATCCAAAAACAAACTGCAGCATAGTCAGTTGTCAGACATGATTGGAAGTTGGAAGTTCTAATGGGACTGGTCTCCATGGTCAGATAAAACTACAAAAAGAGCTTTTTGGCAGCAAACCCACGATATATATGTGTGTGTGTGTGTGTGTGTGTGTGTGTGTGTGTGTGTGTGTGTGTGTGTGTGTGTGTGTGTGTCAAAAGTCTAGCGAGGGAGTAAAAAAAATTAGATGGTACATATGGCACACCGATATTTGGCAGTGATTTTGTGATTTGTTTTGTTTTCTTTCAGGGTTTGTATATCAGTGGAGTAATTGGTGATCGTTTCAACCTTCGCTATGTCCTTTCCTTTGGTTTATGTGGATCCGCTGTCACGGTTGGTATTCTGCTGAAATATGAAACTTGGGTTGTGAATCAATTCTCACTTAATTATTTTTTTTTTTTTAGTGGAGCTGAATTAATTAAAGTATATCATAAAGAAAAAGTCTTGTTATGTATGTTAATACTGGTTCCCAGAGTAGGGAACAAGATGCTGCATCAGTAGCTACTAGCTAGGTACTATTGGAAGACCCTCCAGGTGTGAAGATTGACTGATAACTATATAGAGGAAATGTCAATAGTGCAACAGTCGGGTTCCAGAATTAAAAATACTATTCATTTTCTTCATAGAATTGATTTGTAATGATGACTTATAAAGTTGTGTGGTTGTTAATCCATGGTAAATGCTTTTGTTGAAGCCATTAGTCCACATTATTTATAATTTATTATTTTATTTAAACTTATTTTTTAAATAATCAAATGAATTCCTGGTAAAAAAAAAAAAAAAAAAAAAAAAAAAACTTTTCCCATGATTCTAAAATCTAAATGAAATCCCCACCAATCAGAGTATTGAATCAAGCAAATTGCAGCAAAATAACTCTTTAGCTCAATACTTGTCTACAGTTTTGTACCTTTAAATGATTTTTAAATGATTTTTGCTTCAAATCAAAGTTTGTAAAAGTGTGATTCACCTATTAGGTGGTTGGTCCTCTTTAATGAAGACTGCCTATGGTAAAGTACTTCCAAGGCCACTGAGAAATTGGATGGCTACTGTTGCACACTATTGATCGGCCGATGGAACTAACAACGCCCTTTGAGGTGCCACATTATCAGTGCCTCAAAAGGACTTGCTTGTTCCATTACTACTCAGAAACTAATTGTAGAAGTAACGAATTAACACAGTTTTCAAATTTAACTTGTCCCATATTGGGAGAATGCACAATCTGACTCGATATGAGGGGCCCACATGACTTATGATGCGGTACCTCAGTGCGTGACACTTGCGCCAACAGAAATCATCATCATTATATACAGGGCAGGCTTCGGTCAGTCGTCACATCTGGATGGTGCTCCAATACCTTCAGATTCTGTCACAGGGTTGAGTGAACCTATGAAAGTGAACAAAAATAATCTGTGAATTCATGTCTTTATTTATTTAAATTCACATTCTCCTGTCTTTAGGAATTTGTGTTTGGCACTTTGACAGAGTGGCTACACTTTTATAACGTGTACTTTTACTGCATCTTGTGGGTGATAAATGGACTGCTGCAATCTACAGTTTGGCCCTGTGTTGTGGCCATCATGGGCAACTGGTTTGGAAAATCTGGGTAGGTGTCAGTATGATTTCATTATTTTATTTTTTTCATTATGTTTTAGTGTTTTGTTTTTTTTGTTGTTGTTGTTTTTTTTGCATACACTACTTTAGCACAAGTATTTTTTCTAATCATCCTTCATCCAATTTAATCAGGTGCTAGATGTGTGCTTAAATGACACTATGCTGTATATTTTAACAACTACGCAAATCTGCCTCCTTTCTATGTCATTTAGGTTTATTATGTCATTTAGGTTACCTGTTTTGTATAATTTATGTAATTAGGTGCTAAAAGTTAAGACATGTAATAATAAGTCACCATAGGCACAGCTGCGCTATATGTTGGAGTCCTCTGACAGCCTCTAACAGAAGGGATAATTAGATTGCCTGCCAAAAGTATTGTTCACTGACTGCTTTGGGATATATGGACATTGTTTAGAAGTTTTCTGGATGATCACAGAGAAAAATGCTGATGGTCCAAACAACAAGGAAATGCAGATGGTTTGTCCAGTCAATCAGTCACTCAAACAAGACAAACAAGTAACAGATATGACAAAACAAGTATAACACAATGCAATAGAAAATATAGTACATTGTTCCCTATTTTATGCATTTTTACAGCGTGTGAAAAGTGAACCAATTCAAAAATTGGTTCATTGGAATTACACAGCAAATGAATTCTGTTGTTTTATAGCCCCATCTGTGTTGTAAAGGAAGGAACTGAATTTGATTAATTGACTTTATTTTTGAATTTGTCATGTGAACCTTTTTTATTAAATGAGCTTCAGAATTAGGAATGGAGTACTTGAATTTTTGGGTTATTTGTCTTTATATGTTTATTTTCTCTTTCTTCCTGTGAGCTAATTTGTGAAATTATGAAACTTTGTACTGATTGAATGGTATTTTGCTTAAAAATTAATAACAGTTCCCTTGAATGATAATGTTTGTGTATTAATAGGGTTCCCACGCTATTAAACACTTGGATCCTTCATAGGGTTGACTGACTCAAATACATTTTTTTTATTTATTTTATTTTTAATATCAGATTTAATAACCTCCCCAGTTATTTAAGTCAATTTGAGTTTCATTCAAAGTTTTTTATTTTTATTTTATTTTATTATTTTGTGAGCAACTGTGTGTTTTTATTTCAGGGAATTAAAAGAAATGTAACAATGTTTCCTTGTATAAGCAGTAATTGTGCATGTACATTTATATAAAGTAACTGATTCCCACACATATCTTCTGTCTGCCAGGCGAGGCTTCATTTTTGGACTTTGGAGTGCATGTGCATCCGTGGGGAATATTCTGGGTGCGTTTCTTGCCTCCAGTGTCCTGAAGTATGGTTATGAGGTGAGAACACAGTGCATTACTTCATTCATATTAAAACAGGACAATCAACTGTGCTATGTGGAAACCAGCTTAATAAACATGCTAAATAATGTTTCAATGATAATATAATATAATTGTAGTATGTTTTAGAGGTTGTGTGGAAAGGAAGAAGGCAGTGTCGGATTACTGAGACTCGTGGGTATTTTATTTCTTTATGAACAACATAAATCACACGCCTTCTGCGCTTTCTCATTCACACTTCGTGCAACTCAATATAAGAAAGTTCCCAGTCTTACGTCCACGAGACCTCAGTCCAGCATCTCTCTCTCTCTCTCTTTGTCTCTCTCTCTCTCTCTCTCTCTCTCTGTCCTGGTGGCTTTATCCAATCTCTCCACGCCAATTATTACAGTAAGACACAGGTGTTTGTCACTTTGCATTTGACCCACTAACTCACTGCCGGTCTCTCGACTCTTTCTCACCGTAGACATCGCTGCACCACGCCCCCTTCGCCACAATAATATAATATAATGTAATATATGCAAAACTGTTGGTGTGATGGTTTTTCTTAGGGGAAGGGATTGCTAGCTCTGTATACAATCAATGCAGTCTTGATAAGTGTTTGTGTGTATGTGTTTTTCAGTATGCTTTTCTCGTGACATCAGTGGTGCAGTTTGCAGGTGGTGTGGTGGTGTTTTTTGGCCTGCTTACATCTCCAAAAGAAATTGGTGAGTTCATCTTTGTACAGTTTTTGTATTTGCAGTAGTGTTTCTTAAACAACACCAATTACGAAAGTACAGATACTAGAGAGCTGGTTTTGGATTCTTCCTCTACTGTTCACTGTCATTTAGCAAAAAAAGTCTGATTGTGAGCTCCAAGAGCAAGTCATAGATTTAAGTAGCAGCAGCAGCTCTGGGCATGTGACCAAATGCATAAATCTTATTAGTTGGCCATTATTCTTGCAGTGCAATAGAAAAGAGATAAGAACACCTCTCTGTAAAACAATCTTGTCACAGTGAAGGCATGTGAATCAGTTTGTTTTTGTTTTTGTAAGGACTAAGCGACTACTCTGAGACTGGTCTGAGATCAGTGACAAGAGACTCAGACAGTCAGCATCCTCTGATGAATGATGATGAAGATGCGTTATGTGATGATTACTCCATACAGCAGCGGGATGAGGAGCTTGAACCACAGCCCAAAGCCATCGGCTTTCTCCAGGCCTTCTGCCTGCCAGGAGTCATTCCTGTCAGTGTCCAATTAAACGCTTTCTTACTTGCATACTTAAAATGGGCCACTATTGTCCGCTAGATTTGAGATTTATTTATTGTCTGTCTCCTGCAGTATTCTCTGGCCTATGCATGCCTGAAGCTGGTCAACTACTCTTTCTTCTTCTGGCTGCCATTTTATCTCTGCAACAACTTCGGCTGGAAGGAGGTTCAGGCAGACCGGCTATCTGTATGGTATGATGTAGGAGGCATTGTTGGTCAGTACCCAGTTTGGTTCAAAACAGACATTACCAATTGAGTTTTTTCTCTGTATCTTTGCTCTGTACCTTCTGCTCAACTTACATTAATTTCTATAGAGTTATATGAAGTCTATTAATCAGCTTATGGGAAATTTTGTTGGAAAACAAAAATGCATTCTAAAACCCTACAAAACTGATGAAATACTTGTATGGAACCCTTCAGTTGATTGAACTCTTCAATATTACACTTTTTAAATACATTACAAAATATAGAACTTAATAAAAATGTGTATAACTATGACATTTTTCCTGAAACAGACATTTTGCCTTTGCCTCCTTAAACACTCACAAAGCACAAATCCCCAATATTCAAGATGAATTGAAAAACAAATAGATTTGATGCAAAAAAAAAAAAAAAAAAAAAAACAAACATTAGGAGTTACTTGGGGCTCTTTTCCAATTCTTTTCTTTCCCCAATCCATCACACATTTAAATGCTTCTCTAAAACACTGCCTACAGAGGTGTGGGCAGCTTCTGCAAAAAAAAAAAATAAATAAAATAAAAAAAATTGTTGTGAGTATACTGGGGCCTTTGGATACTACATTTCTTCCTGAAGTAGTTTGCAATCACAGTGTAAAGATTTTGCTCATGTGCTGAATGAAATCTCTTCCAGGAGGAACAGTACAGGGCTTGATCTCAGATGTTTTGGGGAAGCGAGCTCCTGTGTTAGCGATCAGTTTGCTTCTGGCCATGGGAGCATTAGTGGGATACAGCCGTGAGTTTAGATACTAAATCATATTGTCTAGAAAATCTAAACATATGATATCATAATTTCAGAGATGAAAGCAGAATACATTTTTAACTTTTGTTTTTTAACTTTTTTTTTTTTTTTTTTTTTTAATTGATTAGAATTTACAAGCTGGTAAATGGAGCTCTTCTAGCAACAACAGGTGATAAAAGAATTTATAACTATAAACTCAGTTCACAGAATACAAGAATTCTTCGTTCTTGTATTGGAAACCATTAACATTTGATTATGTTTATAAATTGTTTCAGGTTTCCTTATCGGAGGCCCATCAAACATAATCAGTTCAGCGATTTCTGCAGATTTGGGTCGACAGGGGGCACTGCAGAATAGTCAGCAGGCTTTGGCCACAGTCACAGGAATAGTGGACGGCACAGGCAGCATTGGAGCTGCAGGGGGACAGGTAATGTGTTAAGATTCCTGTGGCTCAGTGGTAGAGCATTGCATTTGCAGCGCAAAAGGTTGTGGGTTCAATTCCCAGGGAACACACATAATGATTAAAAAAATAAATAAATGTATAGCCTGAATGCACTGTAAGTCGCTTTGGATAAAAGCATCTGCTAAATGCATAAATGTAAATGTAAGATGGCAAGGAGCTCTCTTCCAAAGGCATCCTTTAAATTGTTTTTTTTTTGATTATAATCAATTTAACCACATTCAATGTTTATTTGTTTATATTGTATCTTTTTATTTGTATTTGTATCTTTTTCACTTTGAAATATGCACTGCGGTAGTTATATGCAAATCATGTTCATTGTCTATGTTTATTTTTTATTTAATGACATTATTATTGTTATTGTTATTTCTGTGCTGCTAAACATCATGTGTAAGTACTAATTTAAAAATTTCTCTGTTTTTTTAGTATCTGGTATCACTTATTGAGAGCAAATTAGGATGGATGTGCGTCTTCTATTTCTTCATAATCATGGTAGGTTGTGATGCGACGGCACAAGTTCACACATTCAGCCAGTGAAACATTAAAAGCACATATTTTCAGTAGACAAAAAAGTATTCAGTGACTGTGCTTTAGCCCCATTTTCCTTCATGCAAAATTCAATGTGAAGTGTATGATTTTTGTGTAATTAGCCTCACCAAACTAAATCATTAAAACAGGAAACAGATAAAATATTTATGACTTATCCTATTCCACAGTCAAAGGGTCTCTAGAACAAGAATGTTCCTCTCTTCCAGGTCTGTTTCTAGCCCCCCTCCCCCACTTTGTTACCCCAAACTACATAAAAAAAACTTGTTAATCAAACCTAAACTACATAAAAAAAACTTGAATTCCCTTATAAATAACGAGACGCTCTGCCCTCTCTGTATGACGCTGCTCCCTTTAAGCTCTGTTAGAAGTTAATTAATTAATTTAGCATTTCAACACTTCCATAATGATGCGTTAAATTCAGGGTCACTGCTGGCCAAATGGGAGCCCTAAGCAGAAGTGTATTGTTGTGCCCCCCTCCCTCAAATATTATGGCAGTAAAAAAAACTAAACAAAAAAAAACAACAAGAACAAAAATACCTATTGTAGGGGTCAAAAAAGAACTTTAATAAAATATAAAAGTAAATTAATAAATTATTTTTAGTCTCAAGCATTCAGAAATCACGCCAAAGAAAATTAAGCAGTTTAACTACGATAAAACCATGGTTTATTTTTTTAAGGGTTGTGATGTCCATATTTTTTTTTTTTTTTTTTGAATAAATTATAGAGGCTGTGTCATCTATAGCAAAAAGGTGGCCAAAAATTAAAGATTTAGTTAATAAAGAAGAGGATCTTTGAATTAAATGTTTGGTCAATAGCCTATTAAACAATGTTTTGATTGTCCTGTAGCAGTAGCAATTACATGGCATTTGGCTCCATTTTCAGGCATTTGGAATAACATGTAATGTACATCAATTGTTTATTTTGTACTAGCCTAAATTATGTATTTTAACTGTTATTTTTAACTGTTATTTTTATACATTATTGCCTATATTTTTTTTTTTTTTTAATGTAATGCATTTTAAGTCATTTTAAAGGCTATTGTTGGCTAAGGTCTGTTTTTATAACCATAAAAAATTATCATTTTAATACTTCTTCGTAAATTATTCTTTAAAGAAACAAAACCATGGTTAATTTGCGGTTACCATGGCTACAAGAACGAGGCTTTTTGGTTTTATTCATGTTAAAACCATGACTAATTTTCGTCAGGGAACATGGAAACTCAGAGAGAATATTAGATTTTTTGGTGGTGGTGAAATTATTAAAACACGTTATGAATGTCAAAAGCCAAAATCCTTTTACAGAATTATGAATGTGCTTGAAAGTGATGCACGGGCTTCCTTTTTTTTTTTTCTTTTTTTCGGAGCCAGATTGCTGATGTTTTTTCCCGGGTACAGTTGTCAATCAGTTATGGTCATTTGCATTCAGCTGCAAACATGAGCTGCGAGTGGGCACGGATGTGGGAATGGCGTGTCACATTTTTTAATTAATTTATTTTTTTAATAACTGTGATGGTGCCCCCCAGGGAGTTGGTGCCCTACGCAAACTGCGTACTCTATGTATAGGGAGAGGCAGTACTGGTTAAATTCAACAAAGTGGTTTAATAAAGGGTTTATTAATCTTGTGAATTAGCAAATTTTTTTATTGCCCGTTAAAGTTTTATATGGAAATATTACACAATACACTGATCCTTTAACAATTCATTGTCACAAAAACGCACACCTTTTGGACCATTTTTGCAGCATGATTTCTCGACTGCCACAAATACTGCCTTAAAGGTGCTGTTTGTAGGATTGAGTGTTTGTAGTGGTTGAACTAGGTATTGCAGTCCAAATTCAAAATATTGGAGAGGATTTTTTCACCCTGCACCTCCTCCTCAGACTTGACGCACACATAGGTTGCCAGATAGATGACACAAACAGGAATGAGCACACTTGACGATGAACGAAATGAAATACACTGTGTTTTCCGCCAACTGGCAACCCGGTGTGCCGAAATACAATTGGGTAAACTGTCAGTGGGCAGGTTTCACAAACCAAAACAAACACCGACATTCGTTACATTTGGCGTTACTTTGCCAAAGCACTGACAGAACCCATTTTGCAAGCTGAGTTGAGCAAACATTTTAACATTTGTTTTTCTCTCATCCACAGACAGGGTGCAGTGTACTCTTCATCATCCCACTCCTTTACCGTGAAATCTGCTCCTTGTGCCGAGACAGTCAAGCTCGAACACATCAGCTCTGAGTTGGACTTCCTTTGCCTGAATCTGAATAGAAAAATAGGACATTTTGAAAATACAGACATCCTATTTGAGAATTCACCCTCTGTTTTAGAATGTTGCTTTTAGCAACAGAAATCTCACATTAAGTCTGGCTACTCCATATCAAGGCAATGTTTAGAAAAATGTGTTTTTTCTTTAATTAACATAAAAACTAAATTTCACAAAATAATCTGATTCTGAACTTATTTTTTGGAAGACTCTTTGCAATGTGATGACTCATACATCATTACTCTAGCAACTAGTGTCTAAGCAAAAGAACTGCAAAATGACAGTGTGGTCATTTCTAAAGGTACGATATGGAAACCAAATCAAATCTGTGTGCGAACAAAGCTTTAGATTTGTTGCAGATCTATTTTAAATCTCTTCCTCAAATTATTCCATTTATGAACACCATCCCAGGATGCTGCTTAAGGCCTATTTTTGTTTTAATTCTGGGTATTGGTTTTATGAAAGTTTTTAAATTCCAATTTTATAATTGTTGTTAGAGGGCAGGACCCTCTTGAGTTTAATTCATGGTGATTGTAGCCTGATTGAATAGTGTATCAAATGATTACTTAAACTGAGGGCATAGATTCATAGCAGGTGGTAATTTGGGTGTTAGATGTGCACCATTTTTTCAGTTGCACTTTAGTGTCAAAAATGTTAAATGTATAATTGTATATTTAAATGTAACACTATAATTCAGCAAATGTATGTTTTGCATTTATTGTAACATGTACAGTTGTTGCTTGAATGTTTGAAATATGTGGTATGTTGTTCCTGCATATATAGTTGTATATGTCATAATAAATACAGGCAAATAACCTGTCTTTATTTAACTACTTAGAGTCAATAACCCAAACATCCATCCATCCATCCATGTTCACTCATTATCAGCCACTACTGTTACCTTTACTATAGATGTTCATAATAATTAAGGAAAATAATTTAATTTACAATCTTGATTGCTTTTCTTCATAACATCAAAACAAAAACAACCAACAGAAGGAAGTTAAGAAGTTATTCAACAATAAATTTTAAGGTGTTTTGTTGGTTAGACACCACCCATTGATAAGAATATATCAAAACAATACACAACCTAACTGTTTATAAACTGAATCCTAAATATCAAGAAAGTCACACTGGTAAGTAAATGATTTTGAGGGAACAATATTTTTAATTGTGTTAATGTAGTTGTGTTATGGCACAATACATTTATATTCATGTAGCACATCGGAAATTAAAATAAACTATAACATATTATTTATTCTTTCAGTTTGACATCCCAGATCAATACTCATAGTGTTTGCAGGGTCTCCAAAAAGCTCCTTCAAATCTTTGGAAGAGCTTGGTGAAATCACTGCAGGCTTTAAAACCTGATAGCAAAACCAAAATAAAATTGTTGCACTTATAAGGCTGAGCTCTTCAATCACTCTAAACAGTACCAGGTTAGAGTTCTTAGTCTTGCAACAATAGCATAACCCTTTTCATAAGGTTCCATTGTAAAAATTTGCAATAAGGTCTAATTTGTTTATATTAGTTAATGCTTTAATATGTGCGTATTTTGTGACTGGGCATGTTTATGCATAAATACATGTATTAATACAAAACTCTAAAAACATGGATCATAAAATCAATGTCCTTTTCCCAGTTCCCTGTCATTGGACAAGAGGAGAAATGTATCCTCAAAAAAGACATGATTGATAGGAAACCATTTAAAAAGTTGAAATGTATAGACATTTTAAGAAATTAATCATTTACCTGTTGAGAGTGTGCTTACAGTCTGTGCAGTTGGATGGTTGATCTCCAGAAAATAAGAAATGGGGTGGCTTCAACAGCTACAGATCTGAAAAATATAAAGCTGGGAATAAAGATACTTAAAATGCTTAGTTGTGCCGACTCATATTTCTCTTTTCTTTTGTGTTTTCTAGTGCCATCTCTGATTTGTATCCACAATATTGTGGACTGGAGGATTTCAGACAAATTTGCATTATTTTGTGGCATGAAAAAAATTAATTATATTAATAAAAATGTACATTTATTTTTACTTTAAAGTGCAGTAGCACAGTTGAGTTTTAATCATTGCACAAATGTTAGAGAAGGCAGACAGCATAAAAGCTCCTCTCATTACTAAACAACATCAAATTAGTGCAAACCTCCTTGTGGTTATGATACTATGTGCAGACAACTTTTTAAATTCAGCCGTTCAAAGGATCTCAAAACAATGAATCTTTTAAAGCTTTAGTTTAAAAAAGTGAAAAAAAAAAGAAAAAAAATGAAGTGATGTGATGTGTGGCAACCCATTCTTGGAATTTGTGCTCTGCATTTAACCCATCCAAGTGCACACACACAGTGGTGAGTAGTGAACACACACACCGGGAGCAGCCATATCGCTGCAGTGCCCTGGGGAGCAGTTGGGGGTTCGGTGACTTGCTCAAGGGTCTCACTTCAGACGTGGTATTTAGGGTGGAAGATAGCGCTGGCTATTCACACCCCCCACCAACAATTCCTGCCGGACCTGAAACTCGAACCCAGAAGTCTTCGGGGTTTTTGTCCATATAAAATTATTCAATTCAAGTGATTAACTCATTAGTACAGAGCCCAGATTGATTATGGTGACACATCTATAACATTTTGTCATGATGTATGACGGGGTAGTGTAGCCTACCTGGCAATGTCACAATACAAAATATGAAAGTCGTGACATTTGCTCAAGGGCACTTCAGCCATGGGTATTGAGGGTGGAAGAGAGCGCTGTTCATTCACTGTTCATTTTCGCTTCAACTACTGTAACGCTCAGTAAGAATACATCTTTAAACTATTTAGCTGGCAAGTTAACTTCACTGTGTTTAATAACTTACCTCAAAACCTAATAAATGGTGTAAAAGAACATTTGAAGGTAGGTCTTTGTATATAAATGTTACTCTCAAAAATGAAAAACAGTATATATACAGTATGTGTAAAAAAGAATCAGAGGACTTTATTTATGTTGCAGGCAGTCAACAGGGAAAAAAAAGCCTCTGGTGTGGTGGATCCAGCCTTGACAGAACATTTACATCACCACAGGCCGGTTCTCCCACCTTACTATAACGTGGTAACGTAGTAGTCTAACGTGGCAATTCTACACAAGATAGTCTTCCACTCTTCTTTTGCTGTTATTTTGAACTTTCCAACTGATTATGGTGGCCACAGAGAATCTGCTCAAATTAGGTTGAACTCTTTGTCCTGTCTCTGTCATTCCAATGATTGTGTTGGACTCTTATTTTGTTGTTATATTAGGATTGGTCTTGCTCTTTCTCGTCCTCCTCTTACTCCACTTCGTATACGCACTCTTCAGTACCACTCAGATTGATGGATGCACCCATGACATCTGTGAATTTTGAATTGGCTTATATTTTGTACATTCACATATTTAGAAACAAGTATGAACAGTTTTGAATTATTGTGTGTAAATGATGACAACTGTGTTCTGGTTGTGCTTAACTTTTGCTTTCTTGTATTTAGGGTTTTGCATCACAGGTTTATAACAGTGCAAACTGTTTTAGTGAGTGAGAATGTGTTTTTGCAAAAAGAGTGCATGAGATCTGCAGTGTCTAAATTGACTGAACTAGTTTAAGGTTTTGCAAAAATAGTGATTTATTTGACAAAATTCTTTTGAAATATCATCATTCAAAGTACAAAATGTAAACTTTTTTTTAAAGTTATATTTATGGGCTTTTTTCACATTTAATTTGATAAGACTGAATAAATAAGGGGTCATCAAACTACGTCCTGAAGGATGTGTTCTGCAGAGTTTAGCTCCAACTTGCCTCAACACACCTGCCTGGAAGTATACCTAGTAAGACCTTGATTAGGTTCAGGTGTCTTTAATTTGGGTTGGAGCTAAACTCTGCAGGACACCGGCCCTCAAGGACCAAGTTTGGTGACCCCTGGTATAGATAGACAGTATAAATGGGACAGCGAGGTTACAGTTGCATGTAAAAACTATAAAACTAATGAAAAATATAAAACAAATTTATATTCTATATTCTATTCTATAATATATATTTATATATATATGTGTGTGTGTGTGTGTGTGTGTGTGTGTGTGTGGTCTATTATAATCAAATAAAGACATACTTCCAAATAAAATCGCTTTGCAGAATAACACTGTTAACATGTTTTAACATAAGTAACATTCAATCATATTGGAGTATACATGGCTACTAATGCACAAGATACCATGCAAAGAACAGAATACTGTGAACATATCTGCAACAGAAGCTTTGGGGTAAAAGCCATTAATATCATCATGACGACATGTAGGACAAAATACAATATTTAATTGGTGGAGGCACTTGAAATACTTTCCCCCAAAAAGAATGGCACCGTATAAGGCAAACATGAGTTTTTAAAACTTGTTCTAAAAACAGAACAGGATCAAAGTACACACACAACATCATGTAAACCTTAAAGTACAAGATACTTCATTGCTATTCTGCTGTACTTCTCAAAAAACAACAAAAAAGTGCATCCATGATTAAAAACAAATTCTACATATTTGTTATGTAGAAAATTTTACATATTTGTTTTCTTATACATATGTGATTGTGTATAAAAGGAAGGTCCTTGTCATTTGATGAGGTAGAGCACTGATATATTTCTATTTATACATTTTAAAAAGATTACGATTTAATGGACTGCTTTAAGAGAAAGTCACTGAACATATCAGAATCGTCTAGCATGTGTGTTTGCAATGAATGCAAAAACAAACAAAAAATACAATTCATCTGTCTTAAGGAAGCTGAAACTTAAATTTGAATTCTACAAAACAAATTATGCAGTTTAACTCTCAGCACGTGGGTTTGGTTTATTGGCTTAATTTGTTGTTCCTAAAAGCTCTTCAAAGGGATTTAAAGCAACTGTATGCAGTTTTGTGTGTTTCTGTGACTTTGTGAGTGAAATTCACCGTCCTAAATATATCACTAAATATATCTCTTGTTGCTGCCATAAAACAATCCACCATTTACACTGAATTTCGTACCTGGTCATGACAACTACAAATACTACCAAACAGACATTTAAGGGGAATGTGGGAAAGAAACGGAAGCTAATTGCTTTGTTAGAAATCAGTGTACTATTAGAATGATTTTAAAATTGAGATTAAGGGAAAATAATAATAATAATACAGTTACTTTAAAGTATTCTATTTATTGTGGAGCAATTGCTTTAGTTAACTGTGTCAGCTGCCTATTTAATATAAAAAAATGTAAAATGTATGGCTAATCCAGCACATAATCATACAATATATCTCACATGCACAAATCAAAAATACAGTATTTTAAAAAACAAAGAATTGTAGAAATGATTAATGAAAATGCCCATGCAATTGATATGCTAATACTACAAGTAAGATTTAAACTTAAGACACATAAAAAAAGGTAGCTTTTCCCCAAGGTGTGCAAGATGGAGCCTCATAAGAAACTTGGTTGGACACTCTTCAAATAATATTTTAAGAGCAATATCCATTTAAAAACATTTTTACTAATTTTGTTGTCAAAGATATCAAAGCATACCTTCTGTCTCCTAGTAACTCTATAATAACAGAGGCACATTTACTCCCAAATTTATATGCTTTAAGAAAAACATTAATGGCTCAGGTTACATACTTTTTTGGGGGACCAATTATCCCTATTAACTAACTATTAACTATATTTTTTGCCTCAATAAACTCCTAATTTGCTGATTATTAATAGCAAGTAAGGTAGTTGTTAAATTTAGGTATTGGGTAAGATTAAGGAATCTAAAATATGGTCATGCAGAATAAGGCATAATGTGCTTAATAAGTACTAATAAACAGCCAATATGCTAGTAATATGCATGCTAACAAGCAACTAGTTAATAGTGAGAACTGGTCCCCAAACAAAAGGGTTTATATATATATATATATATATATATATATATATATATATATATATATATATATATATATATATATATATATATATATATATATATATATATATATATATATATATATATATATATATATATATATATATATAAACAGGAAAATAAATAAATAAAAGTGGAACAGAATAATGGTAAGAGATTGTTAGCTTATAGATTGTGTGCACTAATGCCACTTAAGTTTATGACCAAACAGTCTTTTTATAGTGCATTTCTGTAAACGTTCACAGTTATTGTTTGTGTATATATACTGTATATTCAGTGCACAACAAAAAATTAGGAACACACTATTTATAAAGTGCATTCCTAACATTTTCAGAACTTATTGTGTAACAACATGGAACAATAAAATATATATAAAATTATTTTTCATTTAGTCATGAATTTAAAACGTATTAGTTGGTTTGGCAAGAGAGTAAATTCTCATTCATTTACTGGAATTAATTGCTTCAGATTATTCAAATGCACTATAAGATCTTCATTTGACTTTTTTACATTTATTTAAATCTCATGATTCCATGTTATAACAATAAAATAGGTACCTTAAATAGGCACGGTGTTTATTGAAATATATACATACACATTTGTGTATATAATATGTATCTGTGTGTGTGTATGTACAGTATATACATCCAATTAAGCCTTTGCTGGTCAGTTAGAACAGCTACATGTGCCGATAGTGTATGTACATTTATACAAAAAGGTCAAATGTCTGTTTACTGTCCTGATGAAGTTTTGTGATCAGGAAACCTTCTTTTTGTCACTCTGAAAAAGTCTGAAAGAGAGAGAAAAATAGATTTTAGAATTGTAATATAAAAATACCACAGTGACTTTGAGAATGAAATGTGACAACTAAATCTACCGTCTCACCTGTGATGTTTGCTTGTCTGCGTTTGACCCCCAGCAATGCAGCCATTCTCTTCTCTGACTTGGTTCCCTTCAAAGTTCCTCTGGTCCGCAGCTCTAGATATTTCTCTGTGGCCATAGCTGGAGATGAACAAGCTTCCACTGTTGTCTGCATTGCCATACTGGGCCTGACCACACAGCTATGGTAGAACACTGGCACATCCTGGCACTGCAGCTCCTCCCACTCAATGCAGCCGGGGACTGGCTGGTCCCTCTGAAAGTCAAAGTTCCAGCGCTGTTTGGCGATCTCAACATTCATGCAGAAATGCCTCTGGAAGTCTTGCTGCAACTGTTGGTGGTCCACTGGGCCAAACAGGTTCCGCCTGGTTACTGCTGCCTGAGGCTTAATGTCCTCCTCTTGCCCTTCCAGCAGCCCAAAATAACATGCATCTGATGTCATGGACATGTTCCTGGGACAAAGGAAAGAAATGCCCCAAAAGCATTCAAGTCAGAACACATTAGAGTACATTTTTTTTACTAATGTAGATAACAAAATCCTATTTGAGCAATGTCTTGGCATTTGTCATGATGTCATGACTGGCATTTTGGTGATTTTTTTGTAGATATATGAAGCCAGTCCTCTGTAAGTTCCCACAGGTGTCCAGAAAGATCAAGCACAAGAGTAGTGCATCACATTAATGACGGACATGTTCTAGTAGCATCTGACTAGCTTTGATATTTTTTAATCTAATGCAAAGACATTCAGACATTGTAAGTGTGACGCAACTGTCCAGTTACTTTTTTGGGGTCAATGATAAATAAAAATTCTTATATACTCTCTGTGCTGATGAAAAAAATGCAAAGAGTGTGTATATGTGCATGCAAAAAATTTAAATAAGTAAATAAACAATTGTGCACCATTCAAAATAGAACTGAGAATATTTTTTTTTGTATTTGAAAATTAATTTAAGGAATTGTGTTGTTATTGTTAACTAAAACTAAAACTATTAATAAAATTTCTTTGCTTTTCATTTTTTCTTTGTTCTTCTTTTTTATTGTACAGCATTTTAGTTTAATAAAGATTTTATAAATGTCAAGTGGTAATACAATTTTAAACCTTGAAAACAGGGAATATAAACAAAAAAAGTTTAGAAAGATCAAGACAAAAGTTGCCAGACTTTACTAGATGACTTCGATTTGGTGGAGAGTTTTCAAAATAATTTTCTTTTCTTAAAATCTGCTAAATTACTTATTTGTTCCAAAATATTTGTAAAAAAAATTAAAGAATCCTTGAATTGGGCCTTTCTTCCTCTGTAGTCTAAAAACAAACATATAAACAAACTTTTATAGCTACGATTTATTTTAAGATGTTAGTAGCAATAACATTAAAAATAAATATCAAAATAACGTCATCCAACAAAGTTTTTAAAATAAGATTAACTGTTTTAAAAACTGCCTATTTATTTTTTTCTATTTTTGTTCAAGAAATGCTAAGATTATGCCAAATTACGTAATCACATTTTAAAGAATCCTTTTATTGTTGTTTTTTCTTTCACGATTTCTTTAGTTTTGCTATACCCCAAAATATCGTTTTAGAAATTAAATTAAAAGCTGTATGTATGAATTGCACTTTTAATGTAAATTCTGAATAAATAAATAAATATATACGAGACATGAACAAGTTATTTTAATTACATTTATTTGTAATGTACGATCACATCACTGAAGTAGTAATGAGGCTTGTTTACGTCGAAAAAGTAGGCGCGGCACGCCTATCAAATTACTAGTACACACCAAACTACACACTATACTTCAGAAGTACATACTACACATGCGCACGAGAGAATAGAAAACATCAGGAATGACTGACACTGTCACTCATTGCCAATTACGTTTAACAGTCATTACCAGTAAAACAAGTCATGCATCTCAAATCTATACTGACAGACACACAGACAGATAGACAGACAGACAGACAGACAGACAGACAGATAGATAGATAGATAGACAGATAGATAGATAGATAGATAGATAGATAGATAGATATTTACTTTTACCTAGGACTTACCAAGACCTAGTACTTTTGCAGTAAAATGTATAGGCATACAGAAATTTTCTATAACAACAACATCCGAAAAAGATTAACTCACCATTCGAGTAAAAGCAGAGCTCTTGATGAGGGATATTAAATCTACAGTTCACTTTCTGATCAATGACAGAAGCTAAACGACCTGAACTACAACCAAGCAGCGAAGCCCAATAAACTCATCTGCAGTGCGTTGTTTGTTTTGATGGCAGGACTGCCCATTGTCACGTGACCCGCGCAGCACTACTTCATTCAATGTTTAAATTTTAACGTCAACTAACACTGATTTTTTACTCACTACTGCTAACAATACAATATGTGTAAATGAACGTACCTTTTCTACGTCTGAAGTTGCGGTGAGGTTTATGTGGAAAGTAGGTCAAATCTCCCAGAACCCCGCGCGTGACACACATTCAGTGTTTTGCTCTTGTCATGTTCAGCCAGTGTTCAGCTCGGGCGCGCGCTCAGGAACTCCAGTCACGTTGATATGCAACGTGACAGGGAGGAGCCACACACAGCGTTTGGATTTCTCTTGCATACGATGAAGAAATGGGAGAGATGAAGCATTTTAATGCTTTTGTTCAGGAAAAACGCATACAGTGAAACTAGAGCAGGCATGGTATATTTTAGGTTGTTAGCCTGTAATCTTTATTTTACTAAATTACAAATCTTACAGCTTTCCTATTCCTATTTTCCTAAGTTGGTTGTTGTTTTCGAGTATGGCTGCATTTCAGTTTTTAAAATGAACAGTGGTTGATTCTTCTCAGTGGTTGAATTCAGATAAAGTGAGACTTTGTTTAAAGTTAAGGTCTAAATATAATTAAATTTAAATTCAGTCCATATAAAATGTTATTTGGAAGGTATAAATGCCAATAAACATTTTGAGATCATGCACTCCAGACAAATGTCTTTTCAGGTAAAGTAGGTCATCTCTGATCTATTAAAAATTATCCTGAATCTAAAAATTAGAAATTATATAAAAAACACATTCATTCAGTCATTTATCAAATAAATATATTCACCAACATATTTAATTTCTCCATATTTCCCTTTCTTCCATCTCTGACTTGAGTTCAGATTGGTGTTTCTGTCCTTCAGTTATCGTCATGGCCCTTCTGGAGGCACATTGCCCGCTGAAGACGTTGGTCCCAAGCCCTCTCACTTGGAACTAATAACTGACCACAGGCACCTCTAAAGGTTCCCCACACCATGGAAATAGAGATGGTTGGAAACCTAGAATATGCTGGAAAGCAGTTAGACCAGTAGGGAGTTGACAGAGAGAGTTATGTGCATATTCTGCCCAGGCCAAGAATCGCTTTCAAGAGTTCCTGTGGCATAAGATTCTTAGGAAGCGGCCAGTCTTCATGATTTTGCTTTCTGTCTGCCCATTATTCTGTGGATGGTATCCAGAAGAGAGGCTGATGGTCACACCCAGGAGTGACTCTGGAAATAAACTTGGTCCTCGGACTTATACGATATCAGATGACAGGCTTTAGAGAAATAATAATAAATAAGTTACAGGTATTACCATTGGATAGGTAATATCCAATGGAGGTAGACTGGTAACAAAGTCCACTCCCAGGTTGCATCCCATGCACTCCATGGGCATCATGGAACGGGCAGAAGAATCAGTTAGTACAGTCGTGGCCAAAAGTTTTGGGAATTACATAAATATTAGTTTTCAAAAAGTTTGCTGTTAAACTGCTTTTAGATCTTTGTTTCAGTTGTTTCTGTGATGTACTGAAATATAATTACAAGCACTTCATATGTTTCAAAGGCTTTTATCGACAATTACATGACATTTATGGAAAGAGTCAGTATTTGCAGTGTTGGCCCTTCTTTTTCAGGACCTCTGCAATTCGACTGGGCATGCTCTCAATCAACTTCTGGGCCAAATCCTGGCTGATAGCAACCCATTCTTTCATAATAACTTCTTGGAGTTTGTCAGAATTAGTGGGTTTTTGTTTGTCCACCCGCCTCTTGAGGATTGACCACAAGTTCTCAATGGGATTAAGATCTGGGGAGTTTCCAGGCCATGGACCCAAAATTTCAACATTCTGGTCCCCGAGCCACTTAGTTATCACTTTTGCCTTATGGCGCGGTGCTCCATCGTGCTGGAAAATGCATTGTTCTTCACCAAACTGTTTTTGGATTGTTGGAAGAAGTTGCTGTTGGAGGGTGTTTTGGTACCATTCTTTATTCATGGCTGTGTTTTTGGGCAGAATTGTGAGTGAGCCCACTCCCTTGGATGAGAAGCAACCCCACACATGAATGGTGTCAGGATGCTTTACTGTTGGCATGACACAGGACTGATGGTAGCGCTCACCTTTTCTTCTCCGGACAAGCCTTTTTCCAGATGCCCCAAACAATCGGAAAGGGGGCTTCATCGGAGAATATGACTTTGCCCCAGTCCTCAGCAGTCCATTCACTATACTTTCTGCAGAAGATCAATCTGTCCCTGATGTTTTTTTCGGAGAGAAGTGGCTTCTTTGCTGCCCTTCTTGACACCAGGCCATCTTCCAAAAGTCTTCGCCTCACTGTGCGTGCAGATGCGCTCACACCTGCCTGCTGCCATTCCTGAGCAAGCTCTGCACTGGTGGCACTCCGATCCCGCAGCTGAATCCTCTTTAGGAGACGATCCTGGCACTTGCTGGACTTTCTTTACAAGAATTGAACCTCTTTCCTTGAAGTTCTTGATGAACCTATAAATTGTTGATTTAGGTGCAATCTTAGTAGCCACAATATCCTTGCCTGTGAAGCCATTTTTATGCAACGCAATGATGGCTGCACGCGTTTCTTTGCAGGTCACCATGGTTAACAATGGAAGAACAATGATTTCAAGCATCACCCTCCTTTTAACATGTCAAGTCTGCCATTCTAACCCAATCAGCCTGACATAATGATCTCCAGCCTTGTGCTCGTCAACATTCTCACCTGAGTTAACAAGATGATTACTGAAATGATCTCAGCAGGTCCTTTAATGACAGCAATGAAATGCAGTGGAAAGGTTTTTTTTGGGATTAAGTTAATTTTCATGGCAAAGAAGGACTATGCAATTCATCTGATCACTCTTCATAACATTCTGGAGTATATGCAAATTGCTATTATAAAAACTTAAGCAGCAACTTTTCCAATTTCCAATATTTATGTAATTCTCAAAACTTTTGGCCACGACTGTACAATGAAGGGATGATGGACACCTTATGGAGCTAATGTCTCCATTCTTCAAGAGCCAGCTTCATTGCTATAAGAGTTCACGATTCCCAATATCGTACTTCTGCTCTGAATCATTTATTGGAAAAGAAGCCACATGGATGGAGACATGGCAGATTTCTCTGCTGTTAGAAGAGCACTGCTCCAACTTTGGAGGTTGAGGTTATCAACCTCTCCTGCAAAAGTTTCTCAGGTGAACCAGGAGCAGAGCAGTGAAGGTCACCTGGATGCATCAGAAGGCTTCTGAAGCTTCAGGAGTCCAGGACAGAGATTTGGGGTTTCATTTTAAGGTGAGAGGAGTTATATCCCTTAATGTTACATGCCTTAACTCAGTATCTGGGTTTCCATCACCCTGCTTTTATGCGCATTATCCCATCAGAATCAAGTGATGTAAATGCTGAATTTCGAATAAAAATGCCTTAATTCGCGAAAAAGTTTTTACGCTCGCTTGAGGTGGTTTTTGACTTGTACGAAAAAGGGTTAATGCGAATAATGGGAGATGGAAATGAATTTTGCGAATAAATTCCTCCAAGTGCATCAAAAAAGTCATGTGACTTTGTGCTATGGGACGGTAAATCTTGACTAACCTGCGGACTGATCTTGTTCCACAGCATCTGAAATGTTGTTATATGGTCATTCGGAAATGCAAGAGCAAAGTCTGTCACCTAAGTATTTCTGTATAATTCTCTCCCAGAACTGTTAAATGACTGTGTTCCCAAAACAGCAGCATCCACCTCTGAAAGCAATAACCGCATTCAATGTGTTTGGTCTGCTCGTTCTGAAGTGCAAGTAATTGATTATATAGGAAAATACTTTTCTTAGTTATGTATAGTGCCAGTTTATCAGGAAGTGACTGTTTTTTTCTCTTTGACTCGCTGGATTTAATCGGTGATTGTTGGTTTTTTTTTTTTTGGATATTCCAATTTTGTGCATAAGTTAAATTCGCAACTTTGGATGGAAACCCGGTTATTGACCACCTTAACATTACATGTATCATCAATCAAGTATCATTAATAAATGATGTTTGAAATTTTTAAACAAAGGGAAGATATAATGTAGTTTCAATGAATATAGAAAATATTTACATCACCCTATTAAGAAGCAAATGCTACTCTTACATGATTTCCATGTGTTTCTTTCTTATTGTTAAATTTTAAACAATGGATTAGCTGATGTTAGAGAGCTCTGTAGGTCTTTAAATGTTTTTTTTTTTCTTTTTTTTCTGCTATTTTCTTTTAAATTGTAAGTTTGGTCAATGTGAATATTTACTGTACCACCTCTCTAAATGTTATAGAAATGGTATAACAGACAAAATTATTTTTCAGACACCTAAAATGACCATGATCTGCACTGGTTCAACGATATTAATTTGTGAGTTCAAAACCTCTAGAGAAAATACAACAGAATAGGAAAAAAATCATAAGGTATCTGAATAAGTTCTATTTTTACTTGACGTGTAAACACTGAACTCATGGAAGCTAACACTAAAAAGTTACTCTGGTTAAGTTAAGTTGGTTACTCTACTAAGTTGTGTCTACGTAACTAACTAAGATAAGTGTTATTACTAACCTACAAACATTTTTTCAGTTGCTTAACAGTAATCATTTTTGCAATTGAGTAGCTTTTCCAGAAGCAAGCTATATTTACCAACAAGTAAAATCAACTTTTTTTTTAAAGAGTTCCTTGACTATAGTTAAACATACTCAGTGTTGGTAAGGTTACTTTGGAAATGTTACCCTATTTAAAATGTAATAAGTAGTGTAACTATTTTAATTACTTTATTAAAGTAATGTAACTTATTACATTTGATTAATTTCTTAATTCCTAATTTCTTTTAATCATTTTGAAACATTTAAATCAGGCAGGGTTAACCTTACAGTAGTACTCTGATTACTGTCAGACTTTCAAAATCCTTCATCACTTGAATTAAGATTATAATAATTAAATTTTACAGCACGGCCACCACAAAATCAGACTTTAGTGGCTCTTTTTACTTTGATATCATTCTGAGGTTAAATACAGATTTAAAATCATAACAAGAAATAGTTTAATAGCTATAATACTGTTTTTTAAATCAAATTTTTACATAGCAATGAAAGGAAACACTAGCATCTAACTATGCCTTGGATAAAAGTTAATCTTAAAAAAATAAAGCATATACATAAACCCAAATAGTAAATAAAAGTCTTAAACTCCTGAAACATTTGTGTCTCATATTTTAGAACAGTCAGTGGAATTTGGGAAAGAAATCAATCATATCTGTATGTGTAGGAAAATATTCAGTTGAACCCCTTTTGTAATTGTTAAGATTTTCATAAGTAACTTTAATTTAATTACACATTTTTTGTGGTAAGTTATTTTATAATTAAATTACGTAATTCCATTTACTTGGAATTAGTTACTTCCCAACACTGTTTATACTATTTTATAATACTACTTTTAGTACTTTTTAACTTGGAAAAAATACAGTTTCTAAGTCAAGTCACATTTATTTATATAGCGCTTTATATCGTCTTATATCATTTTACCACCTGTGTGCCACCAACCACTCTACCAGTTACTTTTAGGCAAAACCTATGCTCCCTTTCACCCTCCCATCTTTCCTCCATAGTGTTATCCACTTACGTAATTCAGTCGGTCAGTTCTCAGCTCCACACACAGGAACTCAAGCCAACCACCTCCACTGCTAAAACTCTTTTCTCCTCCTGTCCCCTCACTGAGGCAGAAGTATCTAAACTTCTCCTCTCCAG
Organism: Cyprinus carpio; assembly: GCF_018340385.1. Lineage (NCBI taxonomy): Eukaryota > Metazoa > Chordata > Actinopteri > Cypriniformes > Cyprinidae > Cyprinus > Cyprinus carpio. Next base: position 35,492,117 of record NC_056575.1, on the reverse strand, counting down.
CCACCCTACAACCTGCCCTCTAGACCCCATCTCTCACACCTTCTCCAAGCAATCTCTCCTACCAGCACTAACACATATCATCAACACATCTCTTCTCACAGGTACTTTCCCCACCGCATTCAAGCAGACTCTGTAACCCCACTGCTTTAAAAAAAATCTACATTAAACACTTCACTTGTAGATATAGTATTTACTGACCTGACATGCTCCAAAATGGCCCATGTCACACTTCTCTTTATCTCCCTGCACTGGCTAGATTTACATTTACATTTATGCATTTAGCAGACGCTTTTATCCAAAGCGACTTACAGTGCATTCAGGCTAACATTTTTTTTTACCTAACATGTGTTCCCTGGGAATCGAACCCACAACCTTTTGTGCTGCTAACTGGTTGCTGCTCGCGTCAAGTTCAAGTCATTGATGCTAGCATATAGAACAGCCACGGGCTCAGCACCCTCCTACTTCCACTCACTTACTTCCACATCAGCTCCAGAAGCCTGAGATTTGTAAAATCAGTAATCAGCATCCGGAATGCCAAATCCCTGACAATTTTCAAGCAACAGCTGAAACTCACCTCTTTCATCAACATTTGACTGCATATTAATATAAATATATATGTAAAACTTCATTTTCACTTCCCTTAATCCCTCCCTCTAGCTTGTACTTTTATGAAAAATGTCTGAAATTTTGTATTGCGAGCACATCCTGTTTATTTGCCTCCTTATGATGAATTGCTCAATTGTATTCCTCAAATAAAAACATCTGCTAAATGAATAAATGTAAATGTAAATTCTTTATACAAACAGGCAGTTCTCCTCTAGCCAAGTGAATACAGTGTAATTCATAATTCCAGGCTACATCAGAAGTCAATATACAATGAGATTATTCAAAACTTTGCATCCAGCACCTTCTGCTTAAGGGTTGGGATATAAACAATAGACAATTGGACAAAATATGTATGTAAAACTGCATTTTTCCATCTCAAAAATATATCTAAATTACGGCCTATGCTCTCAATGTCAAATGCAGAAATGTTAATCCATGCTTTTATGACCTCAAGGTTAGACTATTGTAATGCTCTATTGGGTGGTTGTTCTGCACGCTTAGTAAACAAACTCCAGTTAGTCCAAAATGCAGCAGCTAGAGTTCTTACTAGAACCAGGAAGTATGATCATATTAGCCCGGTCCTGTCAACACTGCACTGGCTCCCTATCAAACATCGTATAGATTTTAAAATCTTGCTTATTACTTATAAAGCCCTGAATGGTTTAGCACCTCAGTATTTGAACGAGCTCTTGTTACATTATAGTCCTCCACGTCCGCTCCGTTCTCAAAACTCTGGCAATTTGATAATACCTAGAATATCAAAAGTCAACTGCGGGCAGGAAGATCCTTCTCCTATTTAGCGCCCAAACTCTGGAATAACCTACCTAACATTGTTCGGGAGGCAGACACACTCTTGCAGTTTAAATCTAGATTAAAGACCCATCTCTTTTACCTGGTTTACACATAACACACTAATACACTTCTGGATTTATTATCTTTGTCCGTTAAAGGATTTTTAGGCTGTGCATTAATTAGGTAAACCAGAGGTGGCGTGCGGCCCGCGGCAGCCCGTGACGAGGGTGTCTGCGTCGGGAGACATTTCCCATAACACCCGATGTACTTGCTACATCGTTAGAAGAATGGCATCTACGGGCTCATATTAGTCTGTTTCTCTCTTAGTCTGTTTCTCTCTTTCCGAGGTCACCGTAGCCACCAGATCCAGTCTGTATCCAAGTCAGAGGGTCACTGCAGTCACCCGGATCCAGTATGTATCCAGCCCAGATGGTGGATCAGCACCTAGAAAGGACCTCTACAGCCCTGAAAGACAGCGGAGACCAGGACTAGAGCCCCAGATACAGATCCCCTGTAAAGACCTTGTCTCAGACGACCACCGGGCCAAGGACACAGGAAACAGATGATTCTTCTGCACAATCTGACTTTGCTGCAGCCTGGAATTGAACTGCTGGTTTCGTCTGGTCAGAGGAGAACTGGCCCCCAACTGAGCCTGGTTTCTCCCAAGGTTTTTTTCTCCATTCTGTCACTGATGGAGTTTTGGTTCCTTGCCGCTGTCGCCTCTGGCTTGCTTAGTTGGGGACACTTTTTTTTTACAGCGATATCGTTGACTTGATTGCAAATTATTGCACAGATACTATTTAAACTGAACAGAGCTGCATGATGACATCACTGAATTCAATGATGAACTGCCTTTAACTGTCATTTTGCATTATTGACACTGTTTTCCTAATTAATGTTGTTCAGTTGCTTTGACGCAATCTTTTTTGTTTAAAGCGCTATATAAATAAAGATGACTTGACTTGACTTGTATGTACAGGTACATATGTTATACAAGGGAATGTGAGTAAGATGTATGCTATTCTAAAAAAATAAGAAGAAATAGTGTTGGGTATTGCACATTTTTCTTGGACAGTATATATCGCATATTTTTATTGTACGATGTGAACTTTTAAAGGATTAGTTCACTTCCAGAATGAAAATTCTGTCATTATTTTGTCATCATCTATCAGGCTTGGAACAAGTGGAGGGTGAGTAAATGATAGAATTTACATTCTGGAAGTGAACTAATCCTTTAACTGTTCATGAGGTAAATGGCCTGAGGAAAGAAGCTTTTCTTGTGCCAGGCTGTTCTGGTGCTCAGTGCTCTATACCATAGACCAAGATGACAACAGTTCAACGATGTGGCCCGGATGTGAGGGGTCCAAAGTATTTTTTCCAGCCCTTTTCGTTACAAATAAGATAAGTACAAATACATATAAGTAATTGTGCAACTGTATTTGCAGATTTATGTCCTTCCATAATGTGTAACCAGCAGATGTCCTAAGTGTGCTGTGTTTGAATGCATTCAAATAGTGAATTATTCTGTAAATCATTTGGTATTTTGAAAATTTTAAAACTTAATTTCTCCTATTATCCTACAATTTTTTGGCTCAGCTAACAGCAAAAGTGGTGGTATTCTCATCTCAAATGTTGTTAATTTTCTCAAATATTACACAACATCACTGTCATTAATTAGAAAAGAGAAGGCCCATGTGGTGGAGGTGCAATCTGATGATGATCCTGAGCAGTTCATTAAACAATCATCGATCATTACAGATTTGGCTTGGAATGTAAAGCTTTATTTTTCCCTTTAATAATTTAAATGTGAGATTTTGTGGTAATTTATTGATGTTCTTCCTGTTCATGTGGCTGCACGAACAAATGGGATTTCAGCCCACCAAACAGTGTTGCCAGATGTCGTATTTTACCAGGAGCTCAAAATTATCGTATTTGAAAGAAAATTATTATACATGAGTCAAACATAAAGAATACACCTATTTATCTAGACCAACAACTTTTTGACACGACCTGCAAATTACTACAATAGATAAATAACTAGGTGTACCTTAGTGGGAAGGTCCAAACTCCTCTTCTGAGTCGCTGTCATTGTAAGCCTGAGTGTTGTCTGATGTTGAGGGGGTCCTTTTGCGGTACAGATTTAATGCCGTCATGGACTGCAACATAGTTGGCTTAAAAGCATCGCACCCTCCTGCATTCTTAACACACTCTAAGGTGTGCACAAGCATTTAGAGTGTCTGTAATGAGCTGATTTCATGGTGGCGGCAGGAACATTAACTTGTGCTCATGAGAGAGTCACTCTCCACGATGATTGGCCAAGAAGACGTAATGTGAGATGAGATGGAAGACAATCGTAACACTGTGTTCTCCTCACAAACATGACAGTAAGACGTAGGATCCACAGCTACATCAATGAGTATAGAAGCCCTATGATTACAACGGCCATTATTTGATGCGTCACAGAATTCTAAAATTATTATACATTATAGGATTTTTTTTCCATTATTGATCACACATCGTACACAGGTCAAAATTATCATGCAAATACAATAATTATTGTACATCTGGCAACACTGCCGCCAAAACGTTCGAAGCCGAATGCCTATATAAGTTGTCGCTAAATGCCATTTCATCCGAAAGCTGTCACTGATGACTCCATGTCATTGACCGCTTAAGACACGGAAGAAAGGGTGTGATCTAGAGAGGATCCTGGCACCCTTCCCCCAAAGAGTCAATATGGGCCAGTGTGGACAGTGATCTGATTCACATCCTCACTCAGGCTTTGGAGGAACTTGGCTTAGAATGGTCAGCTCCAGAAGATCCTGCCTGCAGCCGTTTAGATGAGTGGTCCCTGCCAGGACGTCATCAGCAACCCTCTCGCCAGAGACTGGCGATTTTTTTTTTCTAGAAGTTAATGGGGTGTGGCATGTACTCACTAATATCGAACATCCACTACTGGCACTGTTTTTTCCAGAAGTTACCAAGAAGGGGATATGGCAAGCTCCCCCCTCTGGAAGAGGTAGTATCTGTGAATCTCTGTCCTCCAAGGATACTGACAAGGTTGCCTTCCTCGACTCCCCTGTCTCCCCCAAGGGGGTTGTTTGGCCCTGCGGTGGACAGATTTACGGAGCACTTCACTGCAGCACAGAAGTCATCGCAGGCCATGTGTCACTTCCTGCCAAAACACTCCAGTTCAGCGGCTGGTTCAAGTTGCCAGAAGGTTACATCTTCCCAGCAGCTTGCAAAGTCAACTCCATCTCCAGCTCAGCCTCAGCCTGAGCTCTGACTGTGCCATCAGATGGCTAAGATTACACATTTCCTAAGCCCCAGGGGCACCGCCCCAGAGTGACATTGGACCCTGAGCTGCACAAGCATTCCTGATCCCAATGCAGAGAGGAAACAGAGAGGGTCAGGTCCCACTGAGACCGGACTTCCCTTTAAAGAAATCTTAAACTCGTTCTCCAGTCCCCTGTTTAGCTCCAGGCAATGGAAGCTTTGTTCATGCTGGGCCCGTCCTTCCCACTCAGAACATGCCCAAGCAAATTGCCGCTGTGATAGTGGACCCACCTACCTAAAAGATCACTTCTCCTCTTCACAACAACATGAATGTCAGTTCCCTGCCCCAGTGCAGTGACGTGCCATTCGACAAACCAAACTATTTGCCGTTTGGCTCCAGTCGTGGAAAGCCATCACGGGCGTGTCAAGCTGGGTTTTGCAGACCATAGAAAGAGGCTACTCGCTCCAATTCGCTCACAAACCCAATCGTTTCAGAGGTGTTATTCAAACTTTGGTACAGGACAATGAAGCACATGGGCTCAGACTCATCCTTGATCTCAGACCCCTGAATCGTGTCCTGATGAAATGTCTTTTCAGGACCTCTTCTCTCTTATGTGAGAGGCATGATCTAGCATACATGGGCCAAGCTGTTTGGCCCCTCGATGGGAGTCTTTAAAGCTCTCCATGAGGGTAACTAACACCATTTTGGAGGCTAGAGCCCTGTCTATGAGATGCCTCTATGCCCTCAAGTGGTCCGTGTTTTCTTATTGGTGACAGTCCTCATGTGACGTGTCATCCATTCTAACCTTTCTATAAGAGCTGCTGGACAAGGGGCACCCCTTCCACACTCAAATTGTATGTGGCAGCCATTACAGTGAATCATGCTCTCGTGGCTGGCCAGTCAGTCAACAAAACTGAACTTGTCCTTAAATTTCTGTGGTGAGCTCAGAATCTGCCTCGTCCTCATACTGTGCATGCCTGGGACCTGTCCACGGTCCTCAGGGCCCTTCAAGATCCCCACTTTGACTTACGGCCCCTGTCGCTTAAGTGAGTGATCTGCAAGCACTCTCAGTTAGCATTTCTTGCCTTGAGTTTGGGCCTCTCCACTCTGTTCAGAGCACAAGTCATCACCCTTCTAGCTCTCCTTAATTCAGAGGATGAGCAGGGTTCCATCCTTATTTACTCTGCTCGGTTTGGGCCCTTAGAGTTTACGTAGAGTGCTCTAGCATTTTTAGGCAATCAGAGTAGTTCTTTGTATGCGTCGGAGGGCGCTCTAAATGAACCAGAGACTATCCCACTGGATAGTAGATGCTATAGCCCTGGCTTATGTTTCATTGAGTTACAGTGTCCTGTTGGAACGAGGGCCCACATCACCAAAGGAATGGCCTCCTCCTGGGCTTGGTCCAGCGGAGTTTCAATTGGTGGTATCTGTGTGGCTGCCAGCTGGTCTTTACCGTCTACCTTCACTTGATTTTATAACCTGGACGTCCCTGCCCTTCAGGCATGGATCTTGTCCGCTTAATCTCCCTAATCCCCTTGTGAGTTGAAAGTTCTTAGTTATGGATACATCGGCTTTAGACCCTGGGTCTCATTGTAAGCTCATTCTTCTTAGGAGCCCTCATTGTTGGCGCTCAGGGGCTGGGCTCGCAGAACAGCTTTGTTCTGCACTTATTTATAGCACGGCACTATAGGATATGCTCCCCATAACATTCATGCAATGGAAGAAAGGGTTTTCAAAAAGGAATGCTCTGGTTACTAATGTAACCTCAGTTCCCTGAGATAACTGTAACAAGCGTTGTATAGGCTGTCGTGCTATAAAGCTGCATGCAAGTCGATGACTTTCACTATCTGTCAAAAGATTGTGATAAAATGGCATTCACCACCGACAGTAGGCAGTTGGCTCCACCTGTTTAAAGCACTATATAAAGTGACTTGACTTCTGATGATTCTGGTGAGATTGAGTTTTTTGAATTATGTGTGTAGTGGGGTTTATCCATTGAGTTTCTATATATGCTTGTTCCCCTTATTTTTTAGGTAACTGAGGTTATGTTAGTAACCAAAGCATTTGCTGATCTCCCAGCCTTTTGGGCACAATTACAATCTAAAATATAATGTTAGATCACTATTTTTTTAAAGGGTGGATGTGATAGCAGGGTTGAAAAGAAGTACAGAGACAAACACAGAAAATACATGAAGCTTTGTGTGTGTGTGTGTGTGGGGGGGGGTGAACTGTGAACTACACAGACTGTAAAATCATGATATTTTCTGTTTAAAAACAGACAGATTTAGGCAAACTTTAATTAAAAAAAAAAAAAATTTAGGCAAACTTTTTATTTATTAGCTTTTATCAGATTTGTATTCTTTCAGTGTCAGTACAATGTAACAATGTGTATGTACACTGTATACATGTAAATTGTATCCGTTTTTTATTCAAGTACAATGTAGTTAAACATACATAATGCCACTTTCACACTGCAGCAGAATACGTTTGTCAGTCCTTAGTCATTAACACTGTTGCGTTCATCCACAATTAAATTATTTATGGGAGTGACAGCTGCATTCTATAACCAAACTCATACCCATAAATTTTCAGGACTCACAACTTTATTTTCGTTGATTTTGTGGTGTTTGAATGGTTTTTTGGTGAAATACTTGTTAGTGTGTGAAATGATGGTTTTGGTTGTCTGTCATGTTGTGTAGTTAAATGCGGTTGTCAATCCCAAATACTTGCAGTTTGAATAAAGCATAAAAAGGCATATGAGTAATACTCATATAATAAATAGTATATTTTGAAATTATTTAACATAACTTAAAATAACAAATAACATAACTTGGGTCATGTTTTTTTCTGTGTCAAGTCCTATGCAACCATTGTAAAAATGTAACTTGAACAACAATTTCAGCTACAATGTTGGATTTCTTTATAAATTTGGTCACTTTATTATAAATGTCGCCCCAAACGTTCAGGTTCTGTCAACACCCCTGCTTGTACATCTGAAATATTATTGGTTTATTTTCAAATAGTTGTGTTAACACGCCTGTAATTATCTCAGTCCAGGTTCAGCCACATTCCCTAACATGTTGGAACAGAAAACTCAGAATGATGGGAGAGACGGAATCAGGTGTTTTCCTTTTAACTTACAGCTTAGGGGTTCTTTTTAACAGTTTACTGAGGGGAATAATATCATACAGTCGCAAAATCTGATCTCTGTTGTCATTTTTAGGTACATGTTTAGAGTTTGGGTTTTGCATTGTAAGTAATGCAGCCATCATAACCACATGCTGTCATCATCAGCTTTTTCCCTGAGTATCTATTTGCATTCCTCCATCTGTCCTTCCCTTCGTCCCACCCTCTCTCGCTCATTCTCACAAGTCTTCATATTTCTCTGTTTCTTGCTTTCTCTCTCCTGGTTATTCATTGTGTGTTGTCTTGAGTTGCCAGCATTTGTACACATGGCATGTAATGGCTATTACACTGTCGTCATTATCCCTCTCCAGAACAGCCTCAACAGCCCTGACGCACTGCACTGCTTCCACTGGGTAAGAGACTGTGTACTATGTGTAATATTGGAGGGAAAAGGTTCCTCACATGGGATGGGACAATTTGTAAACAGGAAATTTTTGTCTATAGTGATGAAACTTAAAAAGCAACATTTTTGAGGATAAAATTTTGAATTTAAATTTTACCAATCCTTGCCTGAAATTTAAAAAAAAAAAAGTCTTATAGGCCTTATGTAGTTTAAATGCTTGCCAAGGTATTCTCAGTTGTTGTTAGGCAAGTACTAGATGGTTGCTTGGGCACTGCTAAAGCGAGTCCCAAATCATGAATCTATGCACTATTCCATGCCATGAACCAACCATATCCAATCATTTAGTGATGGAGGGATGCCTCCTCTCACATGTCTTTCCTCCATTCATTCTCAATTACCCCCTACTGCACGCTTTAGGGCAGGGGTCTCTAAACTTGTTCCGGTGGTCAGTGACCTGCAGAGTTTAGCTCCAACTTGCCTCAACACACCTTAATGTAAATTTCTAGTTTTTTCTAGTAAGACCTTAATTAGCTGGTTCAGGTGTGTTTAATTAGGGTTGGAGTTAAACTCTGCGGGACACCAGCCCTCCAGAACTGAGTTTGGAGACCCCTGCTTTAGGGGGTATGTTAAAACTCAGGGGAGGGCTCAAGGGAGGCAAAAGAGACACAGAAACCCACTGTAAGTTTACCTGCCGGTGTCACTGTTGGACAGTTTTACTTTAGAAAAACATGTGATTCATAAACTTTTTTCATGCCATATTTTGTAATATTTGAGTTGTTTTATTTTTGTACTATGAATTTTATTCTCATCCATTTTTTTGAGGAGGCACTGCCTCCCTTGTCTACTTGGAGGAAATGCCCAAATGCATAGTGTATAGTGCGTCATTTGGGATGCAAGCGATTGCATTTTGGGTGGCTGATCTCCAATAAAATAGTAATTGAGATGTGCAAATAAGAATTTTTGCTTATCAAAACATTTGTTTTACACAATATTTACTTGCATATTTTCTGTAGGGGGAGCAACACTTCTGTTAGTCGGCCAAACAGACAGAGTTATCAACCAATGCCAGTAATCTCAAAATGGGCAAATATCAGCTGATTAATCAGTCTATCACTATCACAAACAATATATTCTCCAATATATGCACTAGTCTTGATGCTTAATTCTGTAATTTTTAATGCACCAAAATACTTAAAGTTGATACTATGGACCCTTTTCACAAGACTGATGACGCATTTAACGGTCATCAGCATCGTAAATCCCTGAAAGTTTTTCATATGTGTATTTTTTTTTTAAAAAATGTATGTACATTTATAACACTATTCTTTGTATTATATCACCTTTGCATCAAAAAAAAAAAAAAGTTATGTGAGGGTGTTTCTAATGCAGCATCTATGGGAGGGACGTTAAATTTGACATCGTTCTCTCTTCTGACTGCCATTATCAGTCTCTCTCAATTTTTTTTCCTTTTATTGAAAGTCATGAAAACATTATCGTTGAGTTTTTCTTTTGCTATTTGAGCAAATGGGAATGCAAAAAATATATTTGTGGTACTCTCCCATTCACTGCTCTTAAATTTAAGCCAACTATGACGAATTCCACTGCTGAGAAAAAATGGAAATGTGAATGTGGATAGGTTGTGTGGTGTTTGGTTTTTTTTTTTATGTTAATTTTTTTTTTATTTTAGGTTAAGTGGAGTTGTGGTATGGAAAGAAGAAATGATGTGGTGTGAACTGCAGGTTGTGGAACAAACCAAGCTGTGGTACCAGAATCGTCTGAAGCTGAATTTACAAAGGGAAGTTAGCTTCAGCACAGGTGACTTGGATGAAGAGGTATGTACCTTCACAAAACAAACCTGAGTAAAGCTGCTGTCACATAAAAGCAAGAATATACAACAGAAGTATGAGCAAGCTGTTCCAGCAGACTGTTCCAGCAGATTTTAATTTAATTCAAAACATTTTAACATCTCCCAATGAGCTGATGATCTAAATCAGGGTTGTTAAATAAGGAACACATACAAAATGTACAGTGCTGTACTTGCCTGACCAGGAATGAAAACCACCGGCCCACACTTGATGCTACTGTACAGTAAATCAAATATGCTACTGAACAAACCCTTAACATGACAATCCCTGTTGTAAGCATGTGAAACCAGCATAAAGTTATAGTTGACCCAAAAATGATAATTCTGTCATCATTAACTCACCCTCAATTTGTTTCAAAACTTTATGAATTTCTTTCTTCTTCACAAAAGAAGCTATTTTTAAGAATGTTGGTAACCAAACAGTTGCTGGTCCCCACTGACTTGAAAAAATTAAAGTCTATGGCTTATATAAACTGTTTGGTTACCAATATTCTTCAAAATATCTTCTTTTGTGTTCACCAGAAACTTGGAACAACTTGAGGGTGAGTAAATGATGACAGAATTTTGTTTTTGGGTCAACTATCCCAACACTATCTCACGGCCAAATCGTTTGCATTTTACGAGATGGCTAATTCAACTAATTCATACGACCTCAGTCGATTTGATATGATTTCTGTGACAGTTACATTTAGGGGCAGGGTTAGGTGTGGTCCTTTGTAGGAATTCCTACAAATTTGCCACCTCGTAAAATATATAAATTGTATGAATTCGTACAAGTGATGTCGTATGAATTAGCCACCTTGTCAAATATGTACGAATTGCTGTGAGATCAGGTTGATTATCCTTTTGCCAAACCTTAACCTCTTGATCCTGAAGAACTTGGTAAACTTAGTCACATGTGTTTAATTAAGGATGTAGCTAAAGTCTAAAGAAAGGTTAGTCTACAAGAGCAGGATTAAGTAAACCTGATGTACTGTACATCTAGATCAGGGCCCATATTCACAAAACATTTTGGGGTTGACCTCGTTGCTATGGATGATGTCAGCATAACTATGCGCAAATGATTGGCTGACAGTCTCTGTCAGAGATTTATTCATAGAAATATTGTAGAGCGCAATATTATGTTGCCATATTTAAATAAAGATTTTAAAATGCAGGCTAAGTGTCACTAATTAAACAAGTAGGCTATATATTCAGCTAATTGTCAGCCTTTCTCATAAACAATTAGTCAATATGTATTAGGGCTGCCCTCTACTAAAGTTTTGTCTGGTCGTCTAGTAGTCGTTCATTTTAAGCATTAGTCTACTATTAGTCACACTTTTATTAATAAACCATATAAATCATAATAATGAGCCTTTAATTGCCTACATAGCCTAATAAGCACTCAAGCACACGCAAAAAAAAGGCTTGTCACAGCGCACCAGCAAATATAATAATTATGAATTTGTTAGGAAAAAACAGCGAGTACACTGCATTAACGTTTTAATTTATTGTAACGTCGTAATATATTGTTACACTAGTGCTTTCTGTTTTTGGTTTAAGAGATGAAGTCTGCGACAGTGACTCATCTCTGCAGCACCTGTATGCTTGTTTCATATGGATTACATAATGTGAGAATATTTGTTTTCTGCTTGAATTGGTTCATTTAAAAGTTTCACTCTCTATAGATATATTTTTCATGTCTGTAATAAGGCAAGCATATACGGAGTTCCGAAGTGACACGCTCAAGTTCAGAGAGTCCAAGACGACAGAAAGCGCATCATGTTGGATTGAATTATTTTACAAAAGTGCAACATTCCGTTGCTATTCTGAGTGCACACAAATAAACGTAGAGTTTTTACAGATACAAAAGATGCATTACTCTTATCTGTATGACCAAAAATGACGAAGTATTTTAAGAGCAAATGATCGCAGAGGCGCCTCCATCTGTCCTGCAGCAGACCAAGCGCGCTACTGTTCAGCTTCCACACTCAGCACAAACATGCACACTTTTTTCTAGGCTAACATTAGATTGAGCTGCCATGTAAAGTTGCTACTACATACATATCTCAGATGATAAGCCATATTTGAGGTAGATGAATGTTAGGTGAGCATATGGATGTCCTGTCCAATGTACTATATTACCACATAGACCAGCTGTTAACGATTTGTCCATCACGGACTGCGCGATTTCGCCACTTCATGTGGATTTTTTTTTTCTGCGACTAAGCGACTAATAAAATTTTGGTAATATGCATATAAACAGCCTTTTAATTAGTAGAATAATCATGGCAGATAGTAAAACATGCAAACATAAAAGAAAACCAAACTGGACACGAGAACAACTATATATTAAGGATATAATCAAACACTTGGAGTTGGAATAACCTCCAAACCAATTGGAATTTTTTTTTTCTAAAATGTTTATATTCCGAGGTTGATTGCTGGCAACAGCTATTTTAGGATAGTTCAGATTTGGTCTTAGTGACTTAGGAATCCTCTTTACTACTCCTAACGTTTCACAGATTCAGGAGCTAATTTTAGCGCTAAAATGCTTTGTGAAATACTCTTAGACCAAAAATTTAGGAGCCCTAAATTTAGGACTGACACGCCCACTATTTTTAAGATTTTAGGAGCTAGGAGCTACTTTTAGCCTTAAGATGTTTTGTGAATACGGGCCCAGGCTTATACCCACCTTTCAAAGTGAGGTTATGAGGAATGGACGTTGTCTGTTCAATATGTTGTACTGTTGTTTACATGTGTCTCAGTGGTTCAGCTGGTGAAACATTGGCTTTTCTATTTGTACTTTATTTTATTTATTTATTTTACATTTTTGCCCTAAGAAATTTGTAAATAATGTACCTGTACCTTACAGGGCAGGTGGTCCTGTGCCAGTCTGACCCCAGAAGAGAGTAGAGGTTCGGATTGCGACCTCCGGTGGAGCAATGCCACACTGGCCAAGGTGATGATGAGTAATAATAATAGTAGTATTTTTGTTGTTTTTGTTTTTATTGTGCAGTTCTATTTATTATCAACATAACAAAAACTGTGTGAATTTCATATGCAGGAAGTTAACTGGAAAAATCAACAGATTTCCATGTTGGAGCTTGAGAAGGCACAACTTCTTCAGCAGCTGTTGTCTTATAGCACACCTTATTGATGACATACATCCACACGTTTTCAACTTTAAATCACAAAAAGGTTTCATTAAAATCATGCAGCAAACTGTAAATTTTAAAACAGCTTTGAAAATACAGAATGTTAAAACTCTGGTATACACTGTCCATCCTGTCTTCCTTTTTTTTTTAACAGAAAGAGACTTATAGTACAATGGTCAATAGTTTTTCTTTTTTTTTTCTTAAAATATTTCAAGGGATTGAATTGTGCTTATGTTTTTTCACCTTTAGTGGTGAGTTTAAAATATTAAAACAGGTAGTATTGAACAGACTTAGATGTTCATCTACATCCAAGTGACATGTAGATGAATTCATATCCTGATTAGCACTTAGCTGTAGAAAAATTTGTCACTTAAACACAGTCAATGACATGTGTCAAGTGTGGAAGTGGAGAATGTCTATGGGTATTCCCATCCAATGGCACAGAAAACAATATGGGCAGATGATAAGATAAATCTGCATCATCAGTTATAATGTCACTGATAAACCATCAGATAAAATCAAGCCCAAGGTGTAGCCCTGAACATGAGTTGGTCCAGACACCTATTGCATAAAGTCAAAAGTATCAAGTAGACTAACTGTGATTGTGTTTGTCTGAAAGAGGAATGTCAGATATGCCTAAGATGCCCTGAGGGTGAGTAAATCATGGGCTTATTTTCATTTTTAGATGAACTATCCCTTTGATTTATCCCTTACTTTATGTAAGTTAATCGCTTTTTTGTTTCTCGTGGATGTTATTATGGCCGTGAAATTATTTTGCAGTAATTTGTTCAGTAATTTATTCACAGTTCCTGATTACACCTTCAGTGAATAAACATGTGCTTTTATCATTTTCTTCCTAGCTGGTTATGGGCAGGATTTCCCACTCCCATTTAATCAATATTGACACTAGATATTGTAATATTATTAATATTAATAATATGATGTATCGCATTATTACCCTAAATATGCTCCATATAAACAAATCAAGTGGAAGTGAAAGAGACGATCACTACTGAACAGAATAGAAGTTAATTTCTAGTAAGCTGAAACTGAAATTAAGTGTTATGTTAGAGCAGTAATGTAATCATCAGCAGAATTTTGAAGACACATCTGAGGTCCTTTTTTTAAACATTAAAAACTGCTCTGGTGTGTTTACTTTTTGACTTTAATTTTACTTTTGCTAATTTCAGAAGTCATTCATTGTACGTGCAAATTCAACTGGTCAGCTGTGCTCTTGCTCTTTTAAACTCTTAATAAACTCTTAATCTCTTAATAAACTCTTAATAAACTCTTAATCTATTTAGCCTTTTGCTTCGCAGCACCTGAAGGATGTGTTCGTTATGGCAAACACGCAGAAGGCTGGACCCTTTTTAAACGGCTACATTAATTGATTTAATTGCAGGTGAGGGACAATTCAACTATATCCAGTGAACAATGAGAGTAGTATTTTGTTGCCTGTCTTGCCTGGTGGACTAGAGTATAATAGTCTCAGCCTCAGACATCACGCCCACTGAGCATTGGCTGAACGTCTGATGCATATGGCACACAAAATTGGAAACACTTTAGTAGTTTCGAAGTCATCATCTGATTGTATGAATTATACAGGATTTCCGGGAGACGTGTGTGTCGTGTTCTTTAATGTTCCGCCCGGAAACAATGATGCCTTGTTGCCAAACTCCCTCATGTTAGAAGAAAGCTGTTGTGTTTACAACTGTGACAATGAGTGCTTATCAGGATCAACTAAGTGCTGGATTTTCAAAAGTAGGCGATAGATATAAAGTTTGCAGCATAGACTCTTTAAAATACGTCGTTACGTTATTGTGGGGACATTTCCACGGCCCTAAACACGAGAAGGCACAATACGGAACGTTATTGGTTGATTTACCTGTCAGTCATATGGCCTCTTAAGTGGTCCTTGGCCACTTTCCCAGACCTTCTGCCGTCAGTCTGAAGGTCTGGCTATGCAATCCTAAATGTATAGGGGATGTTACATTTATGGAGACCCCACCCAAAATCCTGCTCTGCCTATAGCATGGGTGTCAAACTCAGTTCCCGGAGGGCCACAGCCCTGCAGAGTTTAGCTCCAACCCTATTTAAACACACCCGATCCAGCTAATCAGGTCCTTCAGGCTTATTTGAAAACTAGATTGGTATGTGTGTTGGAACTAAATTCTGCAGGGCTGCGGCCCTCCAGGATCTGAGTTTGACACCCCTGGCCTATAGGTAGCGCTGGCCCTGTGTCTTACCCATGTGTATTAAGCACTGATCTATATAATGACTGGATTGCTCATTGCGTTCTAAACTGCTGTCAGGCCGTGAAGCAACTGGAAGTGTTTGAGTGGCTTCTTAGTATTCCCTACCAACAGAGAGCATCATTGACTAACAGCAAAAACGTTGACCTAAAATCGCCCGATTTGAAGTGTATCAGTCACACAGGATTAGTTTTTAAGATATGTGTATGTAAATATACTTTTACTTCAGACATTATCTGCAATGTTTATGGCCTTTTTGGTTAAGATAAGCAATATATTGAAATCATTAAGGTGGGTGTGTTGGCTACACACTGCCAACACAGGTAACTGATTTAACACAAAACATATTTCTTTATATAATTATGCAAGAAATATAAAAATGAACATATATTTGGTATTAGTATCTGAAACTGATTTGAATATACAATGAATAATACAATAAAAGCCTCTGTTACTATATTGCTCTATGATGCATTGAAATTCAAAGCTTACCATGCATCATCTTGAAAATAAAGCTTCATGTCTTTAAGTCCGTATCATATGTAGTCAACATTATTTCTCTGAATAAGTTATGATGTGTATATTTTGAATGTCCTGACTGAGCAAAATCTATTCAAGACTCTTAAAGATAAACATTTTAGCATTACCTTTTCCGTACGAGTAAAATGTTATGTATATATGTGTAATTAATTTAACCAACATTTAAATCATTACCTGCTTCAAAATTAATGCTGTTAACAAAATCATTATTGAAACATTTGCAGTTAACTCACTGTAGGAATAAAAACACTATAACAAAATTACATAAACTGTGAATAACTGTACAAGGTGAATTAAGGTACTGTATGTGTGTAAACAAATCATAAATCTTTATTCAGATTTCAGAATGAACACTTTGTCATTTTTAATACAAATGTTGAGTGTCCGATGCTAATCATGCTCATCTGATGTACACTACTGTAATATATATGAACGGATATGAATGACGTTCAAGCATGCAAATGTGGGAGCAGAACCGCCCCTATATAATGTGTTGCTTAGCGCCATTTCCTCAGAAACTTTCTCCTTCATACTGCATGCTAGAAGCCTTTCTCGCCATGGATTCAATGTCAAACAGGTGGATTCTTTTCTTCTTCCCATTCAAGCATTCTGGTGAGGACGACGATGTCAATCAGCCTTGCAATGTCTGCATGGAAACTATCGAGCTCCCAGACGGACATGGCTTGTGTGTCTTTTGCCTGGGCTGTGCCCACACAGAACCTGCAATTGTCAAGCCCAACTGTCCTCATTGCGAGGAGATGAACCCCAGTGCTCTCTGTACATGGATAGCCCTCCTGCTCAACGAGCAGCCAACCCTCAGCTAGCAGCAGTTCTCCTCCGCTGCCTATGTTGAGCCGAGTAGGAAGAAGCTGCATCACCCTGAGGTAGAAATTGGCAGGTCCAGTGGCGAGCTCATGCCGATGCATTGCCAACATGCCTCCCTCTCTCCTGGCCCATACCCCTCCCCAACCCAATGGTGTATACCGAGGCGGGCTTCTGTCCCCCTTTTGGTGCTGAGGACCTGGTATCATCAGGGTGAAGAACTGGAGTACACCATGATAACTTCCACCAGTCCCATGGAGGATTTCCCCATGTTGCAACACACTGTGCAGATAAATAGTTCATATGTATTATATCCAAGGCAGTGGCCAAAATGCTCAAGCACCTGGACGATCACAGCCCGGATCCTGAAATCTTTAAAGAACTCTGCAGTGCCAATAATCTTGCCCTGCGAGCTACGAAGTCAACAGCCCAATCCATCGGTCACATGATGGCAATCTCGTTGTGTTGAACCACCATCTCTGGCTGACACTGACTGATATGAAGGATGCGGAGAACACAATCCTCCTTTATGTCCCTGTCAACCCCACGGCCTCTTCAGCAGCTCAGTGGAATCCTTCTCGGAGCGGTTCACCAAGACTCAGAAACAGCCCAGAGCTATAAAGCATTTTATGCCAAAGTGTGCCAGAACATCCCCTTCTGTATGCTCTTGCTCATCCTCATCCTAGGCCCAGCACTCATCATCTAGATCAAGGCCAGCCCCTGCCTCTAAGCCACAGATGAGTGAGAGCCTTCAGTCAGACCCAAGGAGCCGCAACCTACTCATTACCCCTTCCCTAAACGTCAGGGTCCTCACCCATCAGGAATCCAAGCCGAAATCTCAGCTGCTTTCCTGACTGCCCAGGAAGGAAGAGGAATCTGCAGCTCAGTGTCAGAGATAGAACTACCCGTCCCATCACAGACCACCCCGCTTCAATGCTCCATTTCTGAGAGCTGAAATTCACAACCTGCTGGCAAAAGAAGTTTTAGAGACAGTTCATCCAGAAGAGCGTGAGAGTGGGTTTAACAGTTGCTCTTGTGCTCATTCAGAATGATTACATTAAAACAAATCCTCTTGCTAGTTTGGCTAGCGGATTGGTTAGTTTCTGTGGATCTCAAAAATAAATGACACAGGCACTTTCTGAGATCTGCATAACTGCATACCAGTTTACGATCCTCCCTTTCGGTCTGTCCTTAGCCCCACTCACATTCACAAATTGCATGAATGCCGTTCACTCCCCTCTACGTCTGAATGGAGAGCGTGTTCTAAACTATCCGGACAACTGGCTGCTTATGGCTCATTCAGAGAACGTGCTGGACATTCATAGGCTTACGCTTATCAGTGTTTGGGACTATTTCAAAAAAACAAACTTCAACCCACGCAATGTATTTCATTCCTGGGTGTGAGCCTCAACTCTCTCTCTATGCAGGTCCACCTGCTTGCTGGAGCGCGCACATATGGCTATGAACTCTCTCACAATGCAAGGCAGTCATTACCGTTAAAGCATTTTCAAAGAGCAGTTGGTCTGATGGTGGCAGCCACAGCGGTGTGTCGCCTGGGTATGCTCCACATGCACCCCTTCCAGCTTTAGCTGAAAGCCCATGTCCCGTCACACGCTTGGCAGTCACGTTCGATGTCACTCACAGATGTCTGGAAGCAATGTCCCCTTGGACGCGCGATGCTCTGTACAGACGGGGGTGATGATGCACTGTAAAAAAATTGCTGTCATTTCTACAGTAAATATTTACAAAAGACTACTGTACTCTGAAATAGGGGTGTGCAATACAAAACAGCAAAACCACTGCTGTGGTTCTGTTTGGAATTATGTTTGTAGGCGAAATACAGCAAAAACAGACAATATGGTGTCTTAAATGTGTCTCTTAATATTAACTTTGTATATTGAACTGCTGAAAAATATTGAAAATATTGGACTATTGTATGAAATCAATATCACATTTGTCATCATGCATATATATATACATTTTCTGCCCCCATATCTTGAATTTTATGTTCATTCAAAATGCATTTTAATAGACTGAGTCATGCAGTGAAAGAACACACTCTAAATGCGCATGCGGACTAGTCTAATCTACTAGACATCAGCACGTCATATATGCGTGCACTCTGTAGGTGTGTTTTGTTTGGTTTTTGTAATATACTCGATAATGTAAAATTACACATTGTTAAAACAAAAATTACCATATTATTGCAGACAATATATACTGCACACCCCTACTCTGAAATTTACAGTACTACTGTATTTTGCTTTTATGCATTGCTGTAAATTTTACAGTAACATCTACAATAAGATACTGTTCATGTTTTTTTAAAGATAGACTACTGTTATTGCATTTGTCTATGGATTCTGGGAACATGATTATGCAGAAAATGCTACAGGATATCATGTATACAACTGTTATACAGTTATATATATATACAGTATATATATTTTCTTCAAGTTCTACACCATTCAGTTCTTCAAGTTCTACACCATCTCATTCTTCTGCTTGCTCTTCTGCATATTGTGCCTGGGCTAAAACATTTAAGGTGCCTTGGGAAGTCATGCCTTCTGGAATTAAACTAGCCATTGCAAATAAAAAAAGACCATCACCAGGTGATCGAAGGCAGCTAGTAAGGATGTTAGTAGATAATACGTGAAAACATGTAGTCAACCCATCACAGTGTCAGATTGTAATGCAGAACATTGTTAACTGGTTCCTGGACTGGCTGATAGAGCAAAAATAAGTGACTTAAGTGAGTGAGTGAGTGACGTGAAATACAGCCAAGTATGGTGACTCATACTCAGAATTCGTGCTCTACATTTAACCCATCCAAAGTGCACACACACAGCAGTGAACACACACACACACACAACATGAACACACCCGGAGCAGTGGGCAGCCATTTTTGCTAATGATGACACTCTATAAGGGAAGCCCAAGCAAATACTGTTTCACTCTACTGAAGGAATGTCTAGCACCAGTAGGATGTAATCAGTGTTGGGGGTAATGCATTACAAGTAACGCGAGTTACGTAATCAGATTACTTTTTTCAAGTAACTAGTAAAGTAACGCATTACCTTTTAATTTACAAGAAAATATCTGAGTTACTTTTTCAAAAAAGTAACGCCAGTTACTTTGTATTCCCATTTTTTGACTGACAAGCCTCCCATTCCCATATTGGGAGAAATCGGAAGTATGGAGGCGTTGTGTGCGCTGTGTGAACATGATGTTACTGTAGTTCTAGACTAAATGTGAATGTGCATTAATTCATCCCACTCACAAAAAAAAAAAAAAAAAAAAAAAACAGATTTAGTATTCATCAAAATTAATCAAAACAGTAAAATGCAAACTCAGAATATGACGCAAACCTGCAATAACTAAATATATTAAATAACACAAATGTATCTATTCCCATTTTATTAACAGTGTCTTTGCTGCTGACTTTTAATGATCCAGTTCAACCATACTAATAATCAAAAATGACTTTAGATAAACTAACAATTGTGCTTCATTGTTTTTTTTTTATTGCTGAAGAGTGTTGAACCTTCTTCTCTTGTGTTCTACTGTACAGACGTGAATTTACTTTTCCTTCAGCCTGAGGTTTATTCATTACACTTTTTGGTGTGAAAGGGCTTTTACAGTACATTTGCTATAAATAGAACTTCTTATATTAAAAACAATCAAGCCCTGCTCATATTTAAAAAGTAACGTGAAAGTAATGCAAAAGTAATGTAACACATTACTTTCCATAAAAAGTAACTAAGTAACGTATTTAGTTACTTTTTTAGGGAGTAACGCAATATTGTAAGGCATTACTTTTAAAAGTAACTTTCCCCAACACTGGATGTAATTGAAAAATAGAATTTTCCTTGATAAGGAGAACTTCACATTTTGATGGAGATAAATACCAGTCCAGTTTTTGAAAAGCCATATATTGAAAGTATTTTATTTTATCATTTAAGGTATCTATACTTTTACTTAAGTGTGGCTTTCAAGTACTTTATCCACCACTGTTAAGTGTGGATTTCAAGTACTTTGTGGATCAATGATTAATTTTTTGTTTTATTTTTGAATAATATAATTTTTTACTTTATGTTTGACTGCATCTTGACTATATAGCCCTTTGAGACTTTTTGTTCAGTGTTTTGAGGGCCAGACCGGAACCTCCCGATGTGCTTAACTGTAGTTAGTGCCTTGCTTTAGGCACTCTTCTCTACAAGTGAGCTGGTATTTGTTTCCCTGAGATCTGGCCTTCTTCTGGAACACCATGACTCTGGCTTTGACCAGATTGACTGTCAGAGTCCACTCGTGACAGTACTTTTCCAGCAGGGACAGGCTCTACTGGAGGCCCTCAGCTTTGTGGGACAGCAGGTCCGGATCATCCGCATTCAGCAGAGAGTCAGGCTAGGGGTCATTTGCCAGATCATTTGTAGATAAGGTCAGACTCACATTGCAGCCCTGAGTTGGATGCAGTGGAGGCTGGTGGAAAATGTTCTAAGTAGTTTGAGGATGATACTCATAATCGTATTTTTTCTAAAAAAAAAAACTGCTTTGCGATTTATCACCCTTGTGATTTGAGCTAACAAGCTGTTAGTTGCTATAATAAATATTAATTAATAATGAACAACAGTATATTTATAAACTAGATGAATATGAGATGAGATGTTTATCAAGACAAACAGTGGTACTTGCTTGAAAAAGCCTGGCCTGAAAGTTTAAAATTATCTTAATATCTTGAAAACGTAAAGCTTTATAGCTAAAACCAAGCTACAGTACAGCAGTTGTTACGGCCAGCACTCAGGCCGCAACAAAACGGAGACCAGACGCGTCACGGCGTATTAAACATTTATTTAAACACCAGAAAACAGACATAAACATAATCCAAATAACGGAAGGTATCAGGGTCGGGCAAGACACTCAGCACGACGTGCAGCGACAAACTCCATTACGAAGACAAAACGCCCAACTTCCTTCACGAGAAGTCTCCCACATATTTCACTCCACAATCCAACAAGTGTCAGGTGTGTAGCCACGCCCCCTCCAGATGGCACCTAAAACACAAACACACACGCACGCACAGCTAGGCTGAGACGTCACACCCCCCCCCTTAAAAAAAACCCAATTCCATAACAACAAAAAATACAACAAAACATAAATCCAAACACAAGACATTGAAAATATCAAAATCACAATAATAAAGAACTTCTGACCCACTAACCCTTTACCTCATCTACCAAACATCTTCATCCCCAGCAACTCCGGATCCTGGAAGCAATTTAAGGTGATAAAGAATATAGTAGGAAGCAAAAGAAAGTAAGCAGCATTCTCATCAACAATTATATATCCGCATCAAACGTACGGGACAACGCATCAGCCATGACGTTATCAACCCCTCTGATGTGTTGAATATTCAAATTATATGGCTGTAGAAATAAAACCCACCGCATCAAACGCTGGCTCGGACTTTGCAATGAATGCAGAAATGTCAAAGGATTATGATCCGAGTATACCAGCACCTCCGCGCCACCCCCCACATAGACATCAAAATGCTGGGAGTGCCCAGATCATAGCCAAAGCTTCTTTCTCGATCACCGAATAATTCCTTTGATGTACATTAAACTTTTGTGAAAAGAAACATACAGGGTGATCCACTCCGTCTTGATCAGATTGTAACAAAACTGCCCCCGCTCCTACGTGACTTGCATCAACCTGTATTTTAAAAGGCTGACCAAACTTAGGTGCCGCAAGGACTGGGGCTGTTGTCAGTAGCAATTTCACATTATCAAATGCCCTCTGACAATTAAGGGTCCATTCAAACTTCATTGAACCCTTCAACATATCCGTCAATGGGGAAACTACCGTGGAAAAATTAGGACAGAAACTCCGATAGTAACCGACGAGTCCCAAAAACCGCATTAGCTCCTTTTTTGTTGATGGAGGAGGAAAATCTTCAACCGCTAAAAATTTTTGCTTGAAGTGGGCGTACCTGGCCCTGCCCCACCTCCTTTCCCAAGTACTTCACTGTGGCCTGGGCAAATTCACATTTCGACAAGTTGACTGTAAGGCCTGCTTCAACCAACCGGTCAAACAAGGCCCGTAAATGCTGAAGATGCTGCTTCCAAGTATCACTAAAAATAATAACGTCATCCAAATAAACAGCGCAATCCTTCAACCCCAGAGTCACTCGATTCATTAATCTCTGAAAGGTTGCTAGGGCATTCCGCAAACCAAAACTCATAACGGAATACGAGTATAACCCTGAGGGCGTAATAAAAGCAGTTACCTCTTGGGAACGTGTTGTTAATGGCACCTGCCAATACCCCTTCAAGAGGTCCAACTTGCTCACAAACTTGGATGCACCCACTTGGTCAACGCAGTCCTCCATACGAGGAAGAGGAAATGCATCAGGCTTAGTGTTTTATTCAACTTTCGATAATCAGTACAGAATCTGTGTGTACCATCTGATTTCTTTACTAACAAACAAGGCGATGCCCAACCAGAAAATGAATGTTGGGCTATGCCATTATCCAGCATATACTGAACCTCAGATTCTAATATTTTCCGTTTCTCAAGAGGAAGCCGATAAAAACGCTGCCGTATTGGTGGCGCGTCACCAACATCTACATCATGATATATCAGATGGGTGCGCGACGGCACATCTCCAAACAACCTGGGAAATTCAGCCACTAAACACATTACCTCTGATCTATGCCCATCCGACAGATGACTTAATGAACTCTCGAAATTCTCAAGTGCTTCAGAATTTCTTAACCGTGGTAACAATTCACTATTCCCAGGTGCTTTGTTATAGAAGGCAGTTTGGTGAGAGTCTTTAAGTTCTCTGGGGGCAACATGAGAGTGACTTATGTTTACCTCAGAGCTACGAGAGAAATATGGTTTCAGCAGATTAGCATGACAAAGTTGCTTTAATTTTTTCCGATCAGGAGTAGCAATGATGTAATCCTGTTCCGAAACTCTCCGTACTACGGTATAAGGACCAGAAAATTTCTGACCAAAAAAACAAACAAAAAAAAAGGATTAGTATAATGGTACCAGCACATGTTAAGAGTTCTTCCTGATATGCCCTCTTTTCTGCCGACTATGTTTATAAAGCCTCTGTCACAACACGTTACTGTTCGTACCCTGGTGGTCTTGTAATGAATATCCAGCAGCTGATAAGAGTTATCTGCTGATCACATAATACATTTACACCAAAACACACACAAAGCCATTTTTGCTTATCTATACTAAGACTAAATATGACTCCTTGCTTTTCTACAATTACACGTGACTGCATGCTGTTAACAAATACAGCTCACGGTCTGCAGTGACATCAGAAAGTTTTTGGACACACAAATTACACAAAATATCATCCGGATACATCCGTTTGTATCTGCAAACAGATGAAATACTTTTCAGAACAACTTTTCTGTGCCATTTTTGAAACTGATTTCAAGGTGATTTTTTTCACCTAAATTTTAAAAAATTATGAATATTATTTCAAAGATAAAACGGTACCTATTTTTTGTCAATTATTGTGTTTAAAATAATTTTCACTTTTTTAATATTTTATGTAAAGACAACACTCTTAAAATAAGGTTAATGACCGCCTAATACACAAAATTTCATAGTGCCCATGTAATCAGTTCTGTCTTGAGCCACTAATGCTGTTGTTTTGTACTTACTAGACTGCTAGTTTGCTAATAATGAATTAATAAATACATTAACTGTGATTGCTACACACACTTTCAGCTAATAACCCTTAGCTATAGCTAAACAATGTGTCACATGTTTGCTAGTTAAGAAGTTGAACCAAACATATAGTTGATTACATTCTTGAAGTGAGACTAACAAAACACTTCCTAACATCATAAAATGAATACTAGCACAATCAGTTAACTTGTCAAATTGTGGACCACTTGAAATCCTTCAAGGACCACCAGTTTAAGAGCCCCTGTTGTAGGATAATTATGTGACGAACTATTTAAGATGCCACATATTTGTATAGGCTATATTTAAAGTCTGAGGAAGTGCAGCATACTCAAAATGTTCTTTCTAATAAAAGTCTGTTAACTGGAGGTTTTTAGGTATGCAGTTCTTTATATTTCCTTTTATTGATGCACAATGCATACTGTTTTTAAACTACATAATGAGTAGTATTTAGCAATCATCTTCAAGTATTCCATTCTAACATATCCTTTGACATCTTCATACTATCTTCAATCTGAACTTTAAATAAAATCTTACCAACAGGAAGCAAAAGGTCTGTTCACACTTGGTTCATGTTTCATCTGATAGATCTTGTGCAGTCATGCACTATTACAAATTTGTGCAAATTTTTTTTTGTTTGTTTTGTTACTAGCTTGGTGGTTTTTCTGTGATTGTGATCTTGAGGAAGGCTATTATTGTGCTAGCAATGTGATTTAACTTCCTCCCTCCCTCTGCCTGCCACTGAACCATTACAGTCAGGGTACCAGCAACTCTGTTAATTACCAGCTCCTATTCACACGGATGCCATGAATGCACTTTGTTGACACTCTCATTCCACCTTGACCAGGAGCGTCCTTCCAGCCTTAATGGTTCATTGGATTTCCCCTTTGCTGGTTTTCCGTCTCTCAGTGATTCCACATCAGTTGCTGCAGTTAAGAGTTTGCTGGTACATTAGCAAGAAAAGGACATGCATACCACTTCCCTGTAGTTTAGCTAAAGCGTGAAGAATAAGTTGAGATGAAGGGGATCTTTTCTGGCTTGAGGTGGTTTATACTTACTCCATTTCCTTTTACAAAGTAAAGAATACATTCCAGAACATATTATCCAGAGGGGCTTGCATGTCCACATAGACTGTGGGTGTTTGAGGAGTATTTAGGGGGAATATATATTAATACGATTATAATAATATAAATAATGAAAGCAAATTAACCAAACACAAATAGACAAGAAGTCAATATTGATCCCAACCATATTTAGCCCAATGAAGAGTTTCAACGGGTTCATGGTTTTACATGGTGGTAAAATGTAAAAATAAAGGTCTCATACTCTTACAATAAACTCTCAGAAGAAAATATACGAAAGTGGTAAATAAGGTATAAAGTTATGCATTTTAAAAGGCTATTGTCCCAGTTTTTGTAGCTTTTGTACCTTTTTTTCCCCTGAGAATGCAAAGTAAATTTAACTTAAATTGTAAATACAGCATAATACTGTATGTGCACAGTATTAAAACTGTATTAATTTATTTACCTAGAAGATTATACTACTATTTAAATTGGAAATATACAACCTCCTGCCAAAAAAAAAAACCTTTTAAGATAGCATCAGGAGTGTTTCTAACCTTTCATATGTACTGGTACAATGGCTCCACTGATATTGATATTGTAATGATATAAATTGTATTTACCTGTTGTACAGAGTTGTTCACAAGTTGCATGATAATCTGAAGAGGGATAAATGAATAAATAAGTTGATATTTCAATTACCCAATAATTACACATACACATACTTTTAGCTGAAAAATAAAATAAATAAAAATCTAAGCTAGTAAAACTGAGGCTAGTTCTTAACAATAGTTAAGAAGTTGGACCAAACAAATATATATGTATCTGATACATGACATTAAGTTACTGTCAGTGAGACAATAGGAACACTTCCTAAAACCACTGAAAAATAAGGATTTATTAGAATTTAACAGAGGGTGAAACATTTTTTTTCTTCTTCTTTTTTTTTTTTAATAATCAAAAGACAGACCATGAATATGACTGAAATGGCTGCTCATTCCACGTAATTTTCAGACATTTCAGAAATTAGACAGCTTTAGTCCTGATCCATGCATTTGTGTCTTTTATTGCATTTTTCTAGCAAAAAAAAAAAAAAAAATTAGACACTGGAGGCAGTGCTGTCTCATGAATGCTAAAAATAAAATCCTAACACTAGGCTACTCTTAAACCATGACTACATTCACAACATAGCACATTATTTCATAACTTTATGCTTGTTTTCAAAGACCTCATAAGTTCAGTGTATGTTGGGTTTGACTAATGTCTTGAGCTTTATCAAAGCTGTAATCCGAAAAGGTAAACATTTTCTCTTTAATGATTAAATGAACAATTAACCATTAAACATATTTATATTTTTAATGTAATATTAAAAATATATATTTTACATTATAGATTATATAGCATAGTATAATATTTTAAAACGTTTAAAAACAGCTCTAATCATCTTTTTTTAACTGTTATGATTGATGATTTTTTGTTTAAGGTATTTATTTTTTTTGATTCTGCTTTGCAACTGTGTATTTTTTTTTTTTTTTTTTATTTATTAATTTAGCAAAAAAGTGCAATAAAAATCAGCTGAATTTGTCTCAACACACAATGACATTTAGACTGGTGTTTTACTTTTTAAATGTTTATTTCTAATTGTTCGAATGGCATCATATACAAATATCCTTTTATCAATTAGATTTTCAGCAAAGGAATTCTTAACCTTAGAAAAATAAAAACTAAAACAATCAGAAGCATTTAGGACCATTTAACCTTTCTTTTATTTTTTGTTCCGTGGTTAATTGTTTAGTCAGAACAACATTCACATACATTTTACACAAAATTGTACAGAAATAGAAATGTTTTAATTTAGCATTTCGACACACATGCTCCTCAGCGCGAACTAAGAACATTTTCAGGTTCAAACCCATATTGTATCATCTGGAAAGCATTATATTTGCGTACAGTTATGTAATAAGCATAAAGTGTCATCAACAGTAAAACAATAAGGAATTTAATGGCTAGTATACAATACTTAGTAGCCCAGATCAATGCTGTCACTGACACTATAGTCCTTGAGTTCCTCTGCCCTTCTCTTAAGACAGTCCTGACTTTTCCTGAGGAAGACTGACCTCCAAAAGGTTCTGCAGGTGTTTAATGTAGTTTATGGCAGCCCGCAGTGTCTCTACCTTGCTGAGTCTTTTATCCTCAAATTCCTGAGGCAAATGTTCGCGGAGTCTTGCATATCCCTCATTGACACATCGAACTCTCTGCCGCTCTCTCTCATTACGTTTGTGGATGAATGCAGGCTCCAATGAGTAGTTGTGCACACTGAAGTTCCCATGGTAGGACAGGTAGGAAAAGCATCCAAAGTACCGTTGACTGTTGACTTGCTCTTGGTAATTCTGGGGATTTTTCAGTGCATCTTTGAAGGGGGAATACTGGTGGTTCAAAGACAAGCCAAATGTCAAGGGTTGAGCATATGACACTCTGTCCACAACAGCATAATCTGATCCCATTTCGCTGGAAAAAAGCAAACAAAAACATGATAACATCACATTTTCTTCAGTTTATGAAACTATCTTGAATTCGGTCAAATAAGCCGATTTGCACCTTTGCACGGATGTAGTCTGTCTCTGCAGGTGACATAAAACATAGATAGTCAATGCTGAGGTTCTCGCCTTGGGTTCAGTCAGCATATTATCATCTTCATCTTCTTTCTGCAAGTAAAAACTTCTTTCTTCTTTCCTTCCTCTTATGAGGGTAGGTAAGTGATGTAAGTAGGAGGATGTCCTCTGTTCCTTTATGAGAACCATCTCATCATTAGCATACTTCTTGCAGAGAGACATAACTCTATCTAGAGCTGTTGTAGTTTTGTGTTGTGATTTCGAAATTCTTATAGTGAACAAATCTCTGGAAAAATAAAGACAAGTCATGTCTGTACAGTGGGAATAAATGCACATGCAGTCAGTCTGGTCTTTTATCAATCTCAATTTACAATAAAAAGAAAAATGACACTTCCTATTAGTGAAGAAAAGAAAAGTAAAAGAAGATAAGTATTATGTAAATTGTATCCAAAGGAATTATTTGCACATAAGTCATTTACTAGCATGCATCAAACAAAAATGTAATTATTTACTGCTTGTATTGCTGCATTGCAGTGATTTCTGGACATAATGGCCATGAGTGCATTTACATGAACAATCTTAGACCAGTTATGTCTAACTTAGTTATGACTGCTTACACAGGGATGAAAAACATCCATTTGTTGAAGGGCATAAAACAGAAACTTTCCTGTGTTTTAAGTATTTACGTTAACATGCTTTTACAATCAGCATCCACTTAAAATTTAATTTAATAATTGCTGGATTATTGAATAACTGGATAATTGCAAGGTTCATGAAATCATGTCTTAAAAGATTTAAAAAAAAAAAAAAAAGAAGTCTTGATTGCTACTTTGCCCACATATTAATTTTTTGTGTCTCTGACATTGTATTTACATATTACACATATTACATCAAGTTATGACATGCTCGCAATCCCTGGGCCGATTTGTATTAATTAATTATTTTATTTTATTTATTTATTATTTTTTTTAAATATAGCAATACATTACATTTACTGTGGAACTATTATGAAATGTTTTCATTATAGAAAAGAACACCCAGGTCTAAATAATCTGCATTCATATGGCAAATGATGGCTAAAAGACAAAACTACAAGGGGTACAAACAAATATATATATAAATCATTTAAGTTCAGTTTAGCTCATGTAAGGTACATTTTGGTTTTGCTTCTCCAGTATACGCTACTTTGTAGCACGATGGAAAGCAAAGCAATAGTGCGCTGGCTGTACTGAATCCTATCCATTCTTTCCAGGTTGTAGTGAAGACACATTCGCCTGGACTGGATTGTGGATTGTGGATTGAAGCAGTGATTGGAGGATATGTTGGGAATGAGAACTGGAGGAGGCTGGGAAACAAACAGGGAGTGTTGTGTAGTCTAGAGGCCGCCGTGTTCATATTATATGCGTCGATATCACAAAATGATCGAATAAACGGCGCGTTTGGTCGTTTGTAATGCATATAGCGTGCAGGGAAACAGATGACGATATTTCCCGCTGATCTTTACTAAAGACAAATCGCATCAATCAAGTCCAGCATGCGGCATTTTTACGCGCTGATCTTGCATATGAAATGAACACAAACGTGTCCTGAGACTGAAATATCTGTGGTATCTCCTCTCGGTGATTCTGACTGGATTAGCACGGATACCGAAGATCATCTGTTTGTCGGTCATTTTGGGTTTATTTTAGTGACGATAAAGGACTCGTTCAATCACAAGTGATTCAACATCACAGGTGAGACGGCATGCGTTGATAACAGTCCTACAATTTGCAACCAAAAACACCTTTAAATCACATGAATGGTTGTTTCTTCGTGCCATTATGGCCCTTATGGACTCATCCTTAAACTTAAAACACTTCTGACACTCTCATTAATTTATTTTATTCGTTCAAAGGTCATAGCCGACTTGCGTCATTTCCCATGTAAGTTACCGTTATGAGCAAATATCTTTTCACATGTCAATTCACCGGCATTCATTATGCGAGGGAAATACATTTTAAACATTTTTGTAATAAAATGGCCGACTCTTTTGCTACAGCTAAGTCCACTGTCATACCTGCGACATTTTATTTTGTGTATTGTTTTCACACGATAAATATTGAAATAGTTTATAAACACTGTGAGTTAACAGGAAACGACGATTGTATGAACATCGGATATAAAAAATATTGGTCGATGTAAGTAAATAAATAATAGTCACACGAAAAACAAATAACAAAACAAATGAAAATAATCAAGTCTGTATATGTACAAAGACGTAAAGACAACATACTTTATACTTGTATAAAGAAAGTTCAACCCATCTCAGTATATTTCTTCCATTTTTTATGGCAGTGCTACTAATTTACTACAGTTTTACTGCATTTCCAATATTCGTGGCATTTTGAGTAGGCTAATTGTGATTGTGAAGCTATTCATATAATAATATTTACATTGATTTATCATAGTTTAATTATCCACAGTCTGATGTTGTCACTGTTAATGTTTTGTTTGGAGTCAGGGGCTCTTCAAACGGTCAACTCTGAGGAGGCTTTGTTTTGTTTTTTTTTATTATATAAAATTTTACAAGATTGAATTTGGAGATTGAAATCTACTCGTTTGCATGTTTGATTGGTAGCAAGATCAACAGTAGGGCTGTAGCTATAGATTATTTTAGTAATAGAATATTTTTGCGATTATTCCATTGATTAATCGAGTAATCGGATAAGAAGCGTATTTTTCTTTATTAAAGAGCAATACTAGATGTACAAGAGAAAATAAGATGGGTCTCTTAAAATGAACAACTAATTTGTTTCCTTTTTAGAAAAAAATTTACATTTTTACTGCTGAAAATTGCATACATAATGGTTAAAAAAGTAACCCATTTTTTGTGTTTTTTTTTGGAATTTTATTTTAAATGTGAATATAAATATATATATATAAATATATATATTTTAAAAATATAAATAAACAAGAAAATACAAAAATCTATTTCACATTACTTTAAAAAAGATAAACTTTACAACCTAAAATTAAGGCATAAATAAAGAAGTATAAAAATCAATTTCACATTACTTTTAAAAAGGTACAAACTAAAACTAAGGCATAAATCAAAATAATAGTAATAAAAATAATAATACCTAAACATTGCATTTATGTCATGCAACTTAACTTTCAAGTTTCAGCCTAACTAAAGCTCAAACAAGACACACGCCTTTACTGTCTTTTTGGAAGGCTTTTGTAAGAGGCAAAAATCAGTGGATAGGAAGGTAACTTGGAACAAGAACAAGAGTCCTTACACAATTTCTAAACTCATTTTTCTACAACATGAAATTAGAGTTATTTGGAGAATAAACCCTCTTAAAGCTCCAGTATGTGACTTTTGTAATTGACCACAAGAGGGCGCATTTCCAACAATAACAAAGGCGAAGCTTGATGACGCTATGAAGCAGGTGACGATGGGAGATGTCGTTTTTAATGCGTTTTCACCATAGCAATGTATCTAAATTGGATAAACGAATCATGATCACGGATGAGGTAATTTATTCGTTTTTGTATTACCTGTACATATGATCGTATTATTTTATGTCATCATAATTAATGAACTGCAAGGAACGTGAAATGTTATACTATATTATCCCGTTACAACTTACAGCTATTTGTTAAATGATTTGTTGGGTTAATGTTGTTCAGTGTTACGTGTTTATGGTTAATGCCGTGTTGTTTAACGTGCTCAAACCCAATCGTTCTAAAAGTAAATTTGAACGAACATTTGCAAGTAATGACTAAATATATTTTTAACAACACATATCCGATTGTATTTAATTGTACTGCCATAATCTCGGTCACAATCGGTGCTAAAAATCCTTACCTTAGTACAAAGAGCAATATAACTTACGTTTTACTGGCACTTCAATACTCGCCAAAGAGTTATCGTGATCCATAACAACGACAACCAAACCATACACGCTGCTATAACATAACCACCACTTCCTCATTTGACCATGTGATATTCCGGTGTGGTGGAACATCACATGGTCTACACCGGAAAAAAAGTATAGAGCGGACATTGCGTCACTGAGAGGCGACATATTTTTTCCGGGACGGCCAGTTCTTTAAAATCAGAATTTCTCTGAAATAAAAAATCTTTGGAGACTTTTGAGATATTGTAAGTACACAACTGGAGGAAATATTTCACACTGTGCAAGTTATTTTCGGAAATTTTATTACAAAATTCCTACATATTGGAGCTTTAAGTGTCTCTCTACGTTCTGGTGTGTGTGTTTGTAACTTGTTTTTGATATCCTTCATATTCTTAGTGCTGGTCAGTTCACAACAGTGATAGAAATTAATTTGTTCAAATAAGTTTAAATTGATTTTTACATTTAATGGGTATTTTTACCTTTATAAAGCCTTTTTTTTCATAAAAGTACATCATCTTTTGAGTCAAATTCTTACATTTAATCAGTCAATTAGAATAATAAGACATTTGGGCTGTTACCAAACAAATGATATCATTATCAGTATCAACAAAATTCATCTTTGCAATGCTGAGGAAACGCAGAAGCTGCATCTGAAGAGGCATTTAGATGTAGGCCTATTTACACACCATTTAATTCAGCTCAGAGTAGGGCTGTTCAAAAAATCGAATACGATTTTCATGCGCATCTCTTCAGTAAAGACGCTCCTGTGATTAGTAGTATATCTCCAGCACGTGCGTTAAGATCAGGGTTGCCAGGTTTTCACAACAAATCCTGCCCAGTTGCTTCTCAAAACTAGTCCAAAAATAGCCCAATCGCGTTTCCAGGAGGTTCCCCGATAAAAATTGCATCCCGGGGTTAAAATATGCGTTTTTGTCAGGGTTGCCCTGGTAATATTCACATTTTAGGCGCTAAATATCACGTTATTGGTATTGAACATGGTTCATGAAAAACCATCGCGGACATGAAAAACAACCGCAGACTTGGCAACACTGGTTCAGGTGGAGCGGCATTTACTACACAGAGCCGTAGTCCACCGGCAAGCTACACAAAATCGCTTTCAAAATCGACAAAGAATCGCCTGCGATTTTAAAATCGATTTTGTGTAGATTGTCAGTGAATTACGGCTCTGTGTAGTAAATGTCAACCAGTGTTGCCAAGTGTGAGCTTGTTTTTAATTTCCGCGGGTTGAAGCGACCCCAATACCAATAACGTGATATTTAGCCCCTAAAATGTGAATATTACCAGGGCAACCCTGACAAAAAAACCGTATATTTTTAACCCCGGGTTGCAATTTTTATCGGGGAACCTCCTGGAAACGCGATTGGGCTAGTTTTGGACTAGTTTTGAGAAGCAACTGGGCAGGATTTGTTGTGAAAACCTGGATACCCTGATCTGAACGCACGTGCTGGAGATATACTACTAATCACAGGAACGTCTTTACTGAAGAGATGCGCATGAGAATCGTATTCGATTTTTTGCACAGCCCTAGCTCAGAGGGACATGAATGCATTTAACCTGCAGTTACAAATGCATAAATAATATTTTGTTATTTTAAACATGAAACATTGACTACAGATATTTAGGATTTTTTTTTTTTTTTTTTTTTCTGCAAATGCATGTTTGTTTGATTATTTTCTCTTAAATTTGGAACCTGAGCCCTGTACCACACAACACACTTTAATGTACACTTTCTGTCACTGTTATTTCACTGATTAATCAGTAGACTTTGATTGTTCAGCTTTTGCAATTAAAATGTTAAGTGATACATATTCTAACAAATAAATAAAGGTAATGACTTCAGCTTTTGAAAATCATATGATGTAATTCCAATTATTATACATTTATATAAATAAATATATTTGGCACAAAAATGAGATGACAGAGAAACTCTCTCATTCGCCATTTAATTAGCTATATGAAAAACTAACTGAATGACACATCATTCTTTCTAACATCTCATTTTCTAAGCCATATAATAAACAAAATAAAGGTAAGTGATGAGACGTTTTATTTTTGAAACTATTTTATTCACAGCATAATCTCACTTGAAATAGACCTGAGCTAGTTCAAGCTTTGATCTCTATAAACAAAACTATTACTTTAATTGAAGAATATTTTTCCCCACTAATAAAAACATTTTATCATTAGCTAGCTCCACACTGGAGAGCTGCTTTATAACAGAAAATCAGGTTTTAATTCTAACTGAAAGCGACACTGACTGGTTTTTCATGTTTATGCTGTAAAGCGGCTTGATTTCAGGCTATCTATTGCATAAAGTACTATATAAATAAACGTGACGTGACTGGACTTTACTGGAGTATCAAACTGCAAAGCTTGTGCAAACATCCACATCGCTGTAATCAGATGCTTTCTTAACTGCTGCTATCTCACCGCTGTCATGTTTTATTATGTTTATTTCGTTATTGAGAGGAAAGCACGCAGCATATAAGTACATATTCATCCAAACACCCCCCAGCAGGCAGCTTCAGGTTCAGCTGCATTTTCTCTGAACTGAAGTGCTGTGTCTTCCTCTCTTGAATTGAATCCAGGAGAGCTGAATTACAGTCTTGTACTACAGTGCCACACTGGTAAAACTGAATAACTGCAGGGTTTTTTTTTCAAAGACTTTAAAATACAAAAATATATATATATATTATGTATTTCAAATATGTATTTTAAATGCATGTATCTGAAATACTGCACATCCGTGGTTATCAATATATTTGTGCTATCGCTTACACTATTTTTTGTATTTTTACAGAGCAGTGCCATGCAACCCCTGTCCAAACAGCTAATGCCCACATAGAGGTGTCTGATCAGACACCCTCTGGCAGCAGAGGATGCTGGGAATGTGTCGTGGGCGCAGGAAGTTTGTGGCTGCCTCCCTCGCCCTGATCTTTATCCCAGCCCTCACCTGGCTCTATCTGTCATCCGCAAATTTCACAGGTATACAACTACACATCACAGATGTATTTTCTTTAACTGATGTCTCAAACTCAAATCTGATTCAAATGGGGGTGGTGCGAATTCTATATAAACATAATAAGAAGTTCTATTCAGAAACAATATATTTTTGAACACAATAGATGTACAATGTGCTCCTTCACATAATGTTTGTAACCAATGTTGACTTAGTTAAAACCAAGGCCAGATCTTACTATGTGAATTGTAGGGGTGTAAATCGGATGGTTCGTCACGATACGATACGATATCGATTCTCATACCTAGCGATACGATATTTGCCGATACTTCAAAAATGTCTACGATATGATTACGATTCGATTCGATACAGAAGTATATCAACTGATATATTGATATTTTGATATTGTTATTATACATTTTTATTTTTTTTAAATTGCAAATGAAATATAAATAATGAACATTTATCGGAAATTTTCACATTGTGTACCTCAGTTGGTAGATTCACAACAACAACAACAAAAAATAAGCCGTCACAATTTTTTTTTCTTTTTTTATATAATAAAGAAAATAAACAATTGGACAAACAATTCTGGTTGCTACTATGGGCTCAGTGCAAAAAATCTTTTCTACAGGTAACCAAACTATAAGCAATAGCAGGAAATAAATACAATACAACAAAGACACAAGCTCAATAAACTTTAAAACAGTTAAATAAACTGCTTTTCAGGTTTTTCGGCTCAGTCTAAAATAAATTTTAAGGTATGCTGCAGAAATGTAATAATCAAATGTAAATAACTGCATTGTCTTCACTGTTTAAAACTAAATATAGATTAATCATTTTTGATATTACAAAGGTTATTTAGTCAAAGGGGTGAGCACTTGTATTTTTCTTTGACAATGTTAGATTTATTATTAGTTTGCTTTCACTTTAAGAACCAAGCACGGATTTAATATACACATGCCTTTTCTTTCTGAACTGTTAACTTTAAGACATATGCCTAACCGACTGTGTTTACTAGGATATTCGCCAAAATGCGCATTTTGATTATAATTATGTATTTATTGATCCATGCACAAAAAAAGCGGAAGATAGCTCAATTTAGTATTCGCGCATGCGGCTGTCTGTGTGCGTGCACACGCTTCAGTTGTGTGCAGTGAAAACTTCTGCTCGACTGTTCCACAAACAATCCCAGGCGTCTTTTATGCTCACCTCGTGCCTTTGGCAGTCCTTATACTGAGTCCTGATCCGTGAGTTTGAATGAGAATGCATCCGTTGGCGGTAATGCATAGATGGACATTATGTGAAATTGTAGACAGTGCCAAATAAGCTGCCTATTTATATTACAGATATCGATATTTTACGTGTGCCATCGATGCATCGTATCGTCAGACATCATATCGATATATCGATCCATATCGATGAATCATTACACCCCTAGTGAATTGTGAGTGTTTTTAAAGTAAACTTACTCTGCTGAGCATGATTTTATATGATGCCTTTTCCACCACTGCACTGGCCCATTCTTTCAGTTTGGGACACTGTCTTTCAAAGTCTTAGAATAAAACTACTGACTGTTGTAAAACCTGCCATCATAACTGAATGTGCGCATTTTTATACATTTGGTATTTGGAACTTGTCACCTAAAAGGCATAGTTTAGGAGTTAAAAATTATTTGGAACTAAACCAGCAACTTAAAACGTCCATAACCTGTAGCCAGAATAGTTTGACAAAACTGCATTCCCATATACTGTGTAAAAGGGTACTTATTTCCAGCTGGCATTTCCAACATAAATCATCATTCATCAGTTTCATTCTATAACGCCTTAATGGAGTATGGTAGCATCAATCTTATATTGTGTGAACTTCGCCCTTGCTTCTTTTATCTATTTATTTACCACACCCAGCTAGAATGCTAGACCATTTTTTCAGTCATTTTCTTCACTGATGTGCCTCTGCCAAATGGTCTATGGTCCGTTTTTGACAATATGCATTCTCATTACCACAAGTGATGCTAATTTTGAAAGCTAAGACAATTAATTTAATTATCAATTTTGACAACTAAATTTGTTTTTAAATACATCTGTGCGTATCAAAATTTTGCTGGCTATCCAAGTAATCTAAGTTGTTGCAACAGGGTATTCTGGTATACTTGATAGACAAAATTATTTTATACACTGTGTACATTAATAGGCACGCCAATATGTTGCTATCTACCAACAATCAGCTTATTGAAATAACACATTTTACTGGTTTACATGACAGACTTGCAGATTTATTCTCCCCTCATGTTTGTAGTTTATATAAATATACCTTCAAACACAGATTAAAGTGTTTCCACGCCATACAAAATTGGGATAATGGGCAAAAAAATAAAGCTATGACCTTTCAGCTTAAGCATAATTGGTTGGAACATGCACATTTTTTTTTATCCTTGTACCAACCGTTAAACATAAAGATATTTTCAGATATTTGGATTAATCTGAAAAACATGCAAAAACAAACTATAAAGTTGGTTGTTGTGTTTAATTTTGTAAAGTAATAATAATTTTGTAAAGTAATGCGAGTAATGATTTTTGTTTTCTGTGCATCTGCTAAATGTTTTCATGTAACATTGTATCAGCATCTTAGATTTTGGACAATTTTTTGTGTTATGTGCTGTAAAATGCAGCAATATAAACATGTTTGAGTTCATTCTGCTAGTCTTGAACTTTTCTAGTTAGTAAAGTACTTTAGGGCCACTGAAGCATTTTTACACTGTGTGCTGAATGGAGTCACTCTAGCCTGTCTAAAATTGATGATTTACTCCAGTGGCTTTTAATGACTTTTGGCTGAAAGTTAAATGTCTTTGCTGTCACTTTATTAACTGAATTAATTATTACTCCTCTGATTAATGCTCACTGATGTTGAACAGCTCAAATAATGTATTACAGTTTGTTTCTTTAGGGTCATTCTGAAGTGTGTTTGCAGTACATTCTACATCTTACCTGTTAATGCAGTTTGTGCTTAAAATACCATTTTAAAATTAAATATAATAATTGTAATTTAGTTACATACAGTTTTGCTGCTTTCAAATGGTAAGCAAACTTTTTTGTGAAAGTTATCAGTTAGTTTTTAAAAACTTTTTAAACATCATATGAGCAAGCAACCTTGATAATATCAAATACACTCTAAAATAATTCAGTGTGATTGTGCGTATCACAAAATTATATTTTTAAGATATCCTTAATAATTTTGGTACATTTTAAAATATTTGAAAATGTAGTGGTTACACTGATCTGTTTCAAGAACTACAATTATTGCTCATTCTCTTTGAATATTCTTCAAATTTAACTTTAACAACTAAAATATTTGAGTAAGTTGCACAGAAAAACCTCACGACCTAGGCAAAATTAAAAAAACTGCCCATAGAGGGGAAGAGTCTGTTTTTCTCCATCATGCATTGCTTTTGACTATATTAGCTGTATACATGTTAAAATAAAGTGTTTGTATATTATCACACAAGATTGTTATATTGGGAGATTTGTTAGTGTTAAGTGATCATTTATTGGGGATTCTGTTATGTTGCA
The DNA here is from genome assembly GCF_018340385.1 of Cyprinus carpio. Lineage (NCBI taxonomy): Eukaryota > Metazoa > Chordata > Actinopteri > Cypriniformes > Cyprinidae > Cyprinus > Cyprinus carpio. The sequence goes on along the minus strand of NC_056575.1, from coordinate 35,453,464 downwards.
GTTTTGATGGTTACCATTTTGGTGATGAGTTGAATTATTGGGTTTTGCATTGTCCTCAATTATTATTATTATTATTATTTTTTATGTCATACTATTAAATATAATTTAGATCATTCAGATCTACTTGTTCAGACCTACAGATGCTGTATGTTTTTTATTTATGTATATATATATTTTTTCAAATCAGACCTCTTAAAAAAGTGCAATCATAAGATGGACAATTAACAGATTTAGTGCTGTAGTTGTGATTTGCTGGACGGATGTTTAGTGATCCTCGACTGTCTGTGTGTTTTCTCCTCAGTCAAACCGTTGCCTCTGTCGCCGCTGGATCCTCAGTCATCTGTGCTGATCGGAGCAGCTGCTGAGCATCAGGATTTGGAGCTGCAGCTACGAGATGTGGAAGAACATAACCATGTGCTGCGGAGAGAGATTAGCCTGCCACCCAGGGTTCCAACACATAGCAGCCATCATAGCAACAGTCGCCAAGGCAACCAGTTACACACCCATTCCACAGAAGAGGGTACAGGTGATAGTGAGGCTAAGAAAGGAGTTGCCTCGGGCAACAGCTCGGACTGTGTGCCTCAGCCTGTGGTGAACAAATGTGAGGTTAGTATGCTGAATCAGGACCTTACACTGAACAGATTCACATATTATCTAGACTCTAACCCTGACATCCTCAGATTCCTCAAATCATATGTTTTGTTGAGGAGAGATGTGCTGTTACTTAACTAAGTGATCAGACAGCACCACAGATACCACCCAGAACACTCTACAACTGCGTAACACCTTAGCAACCATTGAGAAACCCTAGAAACTGTATAGCAACCTACTGTAGTTTTCTTTCCAGAAAACTGTTTCTGTTCACTGGCATTTCCCTACTCTGTGAATTTGAATAAGATGTGATTTCATAAAATTGAAGTGTCATATTTTGAAATTGTGAACTGAAATGTATGCATTGCATCTAGAGTCGGTACCAGAGGGGACCTCGGTAGAAATTGCGTTCTGGGGGGTTCCCCCATCGGTAGAAATCGAAAAAGGTGAAGGGGGCACCGGGCAACTCGTGGCACCGACACTGAATGCATCAATACTGCTTCAAACTGTTCTAATTACTACTTGTCTTTCTCATCACAGACCATTCACATTGCCATTGTGTGTGCGGGGTACAATGCGAGCAGAGATGTTGTCACTTTGGTCAAGTCAGTTCTGTTTCACAGGTAAATTTAGAGTCTGTGGCTGTCCACATTCACAGGATATTCACTGCTCCACACAGTGAGTGAGCAGTATACAGCTAGGATGCTGTCTTAGGAGGTTCCTGCATGTTTAGACAGCAATGTAGCTCCATAAGTTTTTGAGTGTCCAAGTGCCTGTAAGTGTTATTGATCAGACTGAAATTTCTTTCATTCTACAATGCAGTGTAAAAAGTAGTAAAGCTAGAATTGGGTTTCATCATCAGCTTTACTGGTTTGCTGCTCTCTGCTTATACACCCTCCAGTAATGCAGTGCATAAAATGACTTTTCACTGTTTTATCACATGCAGTCAAATTACTTTACTATGCTCTTATGGTTTTATTGTGGTGCCAGTATTACACTCATCTTAGTTTGAAAGGATAAAAGCAAGAGTTCAGTCAGCAATGACAATGATATTTTTTATTCCCAATGATATTTAAAACTAATGACCTTTAAGGTGAATTTCTGAATATCCTGGCTTTTTGTAGGTAATAAAAAGTAATGAAAAGTTGAATAAACGATTTGAGGATTTTCATTTTTGGGTTAACTAGTCAATATTAAATGACAGGAAACGTTTGTTCTCTTTATGTTTTAGACGGAACCCTCTCCACTTCCATTTCATCACGGACTCCATCGCTCGGAAGATTCTGGCTGACCTCTTCCACACTTGGATGGTGCCGGCCGTTCATGTCAACTTTTATGATGCTGATGAGCTGAAGGTTTGTGCGACTACTGGATTGCTCAATAGACCTCAACAGTGATGCTCAGTATTTCAGCAGAATTGATGATGAAGTATTTTTCTCTGTTCATTTTCTGTGTAGGGTTTTCAGAAGATTTTTAAAGATTCCAATTCCTTAACCAAACCAAACATTGCCAGTCGTACAAGGGAGTAATAGACTCTGTCATATAGGCAAATAATTTAACAATGAATCAGAGCAGTGTTAATATTTGCTATTTCTAACAGTAATCTTCTTACGCTTTGCTGGTGATCTTTAATGTGCGTATTTATACATCAATAATCAGAATGCACACGTCTGACATGTAAAAACACTGTGATACTTAATTGTATGTACTACATACAATGTTCTGCTGCTTTCACTGGATATTTTCCAGAGAGATTTGCAGATCACCCAGTTGAGTACTAGCTCCAGCATGAAAACTAATTTGGTTAGTCCGGGTGGGAACTTGCAAGACTTTGCAAAAATAATTCAGATTTTTATGTCTAGCACCTGACTGTTACCTTCTGAAGGGCTGTGAGTCCCTTAAAGGGATACTCCATCCAAAAATTTTGTTATTAATCACTTACCCCCATGTCGTTCCAAACCCGTAAAAGCTTTGTTCATCTTCAGAACACAATTTAAGATATTTTGGATGAAAATCAGGAAGAAAACAAAAATAACAACTTTATTCAACAATTCCTCTCCTCTGTCTCTCTCCAAATCAGTGTAGCGCCATTTTGACAAATTGACCAGTACGCAGATGGCGTACACTCTTCTGTGTCAGCCGTGCCAAAATGATAGGTTTTTTACGTGTATTTATGCTTTGGTTTGAATGAAAACTGCATCGGCACAGCGCGGCTGACACAGAATAGTGTACGCCATCTGCGTTCTGCTCAGAATTGCCAAAATGGCGCTACGCTGATTTGGAGAGAGACAGGGGAGAGGAATTGTTGAATAAAGTCATTATTTTTGTTTCTTCGTGTACAAAAAGTATTCTCGCCAGTCGCCACTTCATAACGTTACAGTTGAATCACTGATGGCAGATGTAGACTATTCTGACGATGCTTTTCATACTTTCCTGGACCTTGACACTGTTATTTATTTGGCAGTCTATGGGACAGTCTCAAGCCTCCCGATTTTCATCCAAAATATCTTACATTGTGTTCTGAAGACAAATGAAGCTTTTACAGGTTTGGAACGACATGGGGGTAAGTGATTAATGACAAAATTTTCATTTTGGGATGGAGTAACCCTTTAATGATTATTGGATCCTTGCTTTTTTTTTTTTCTTTGTTGCAGTATTTGATTTAATTTGATGTTTCATATTTTCTCTTTGTATGTTTATCAGTCTGAGGTCTCTTGGATCCCTAACAAGCATTATTCTGGCATCTACGGCCTGATGAAGCTGGTGCTGACCAAGACACTGCCCTCTGACCTACAGAAGGTCATCGTCCTGGATACTGACATCACCTTTGCCACAGACATCGCTGAGCTGTGGGTCGTTTTCCACAAGTTCAAAGGTACTTTTGAATTACATTCATTTGAAATGATTGTTTATTTGTCATTTGAATTAAATAATGCAAGTTTTGTGGCTGTTGAAGATCAGAAAACCTGTGAAAACTGTGTGCATCCCACAGAAATACTTGTCATAACAAGACAACATTTTGACAGTTGAGACAATCATTAATGTTCAATGAGGCACGTGTTTGCAGCTCAGATCAATAATGTCACAGATTATTCCACCAGACACTGACCGCAGCAACCACAGTGATCAATGATTTCAGTAATGAACCAGCCTTTGTGACTAACTACATTTGATCTCATGCCTGAAGCTTTATCAACAGAGCAATGGCCCGTGACTTGCATATACACACATCACCAGCCAAATGCGGGTGGGCGAACTGTACCGGCCTTTGATGTGAAATCCTGTTGCTTAGAAACAACGACACACTGTTGTTGAATACATTTGATTACTGTGTCTTGAAGGACGGATGCTAGGAAAGCTAGAGATGTCCTTGTCTTATTAACCATTTGTTCTGATCTTCATGTCATGTGGTGTGACTCCCCAAACTACTTTTTACCTGAAAAACTACTACTGAAAATACTTTTTTACTAGATACTGGGCACCACATAACATTTTTAGAGCTGAAAATATTACTGTAGTTTTCCAAAACCATATGTGACCCAGGAGCACAAAACCAGTCTTAAGTCGCTGGGGTATATTTTTAGCAATAAGCAAAAAAACACTGTATGGGTCAAAATTATTGATTCTTTTATGGCAAAAATCATTAGGATATTAAGTAAAAATCATGTTCTATTAAGATATTTTGAAAATTTCCTACTGTAAATATATCAAAACTGAATTTTTGATTTGTAATATGCATTACTACGAACTTCATTTGGACAACTTTAAAAGTGATTTTCTCAGTATTTAGATTTTTTTGCTCCCTAAGATTCCAGATTTTCAAATAGTTGTATCTTGGCCAAATATTGTCTGATCCTAACAAACCATACATCAATCAAAAGCTTATTTATTCAGCTTTTAGATGATATACATCTTAATTTCGAAAAATTGACACTCAAGACTGGTTTTGTGGTCCAGGGTCACATATGAATCCACCATGAATACAAAATAGTACATTTGTTTTAAAGCAGATTTGTAAAAGATTTTTCCTATGTCATTGACCAAAATACGTGAGCGCTTTAAAACAACTACACAGATTTTTGTCCATAGTTCACCATAACTTCCGATCAGTCAATGCAGACACATTGATGTCACTGTGGGGGTGTTTGTGCATTTCAGGTCAGCAGGTTCTTGGTTTGGTGGAGAATCAGAGTGATTGGTACCTGGGGAACCTGTGGAAGAACCACCGGCCATGGCCAGCACTAGGCAGAGGCTTTAACACCGGTACGCCAGCCAGGTTACTGATTATCTGGCTTATCTAAAGGGGAAGACCAGTTTTAAAACAAATACTAAAGTTCCTGATGAATTAAATCATGCCTTTGTGATTTTGAACAGGACAGTTACACTATTTTATAAGTGTTATTTAGTGTAATGGCCAACAAATGATGTTGTATTTGTGTTGAGGTGTGATTCTGCTGTTGTTGGATCGATTGAGGAAGCTAAAGTGGGAGCAGATGTGGCGGCTAACGGCAGAGAGAGAGCTCATGAGCATGCTGTCTACATCACTCGCTGATCAGGTAAACACATAAGCTCGGTTTTAATCTGACCTGCTGTCTACTTAGACAGGAGAACATAATGTATTGTGCAATTCACTAGGGACATTGGTGTGATGAATGCATCATACAAATAGTTTCTCATGAGAAGCACATGGGAGACTCTAGTTTGATGTTATAAAGTCGCTAAGCTAAACCTGAGATACCTACTAAACATATGAAACACAAACATTGGGTGAAATATATTTTAAATGAAATGCACTTTATATCAAAATGACAGTTGACAATATTGTTTCTGCAGGATATCTTCAATGCTGTGATCAAGCAGAACCCATTCCTGGTGCACCAGCTGCCCTGCTTTTGGAATGTTCAGCTATCGGATCACACCCGCTCTGAAAAGTGCTACAAAGATGTGTCCGACCTCAAGGTGACATCACAGTGGAGACAAAAAGTGGAGCTCACACTTATGCTAGATGACAAAAAAACAATTTCTTCTGTAGCTGCCCCGTTTATATGTATATGTGTGCTTAATATAGAATTGTTACTTCTGCATAAAGAAACACAAGCAGTTCAGTTTGAGACAGAGGTCAAGCAGGGTCCACATTTCTGAACTTCTGCATCTGATTGTGCAGGTGATTCACTGGAACTCTCCGAAGAAACTGCGTGTAAAGAACAAACACGTGGAGTTCTTCAGGAATCTCTATCTGACATTCCTGGAGTATGATGGGAATCTGCTGAGGCGAGAGCTCTTTGGATGTCCCAGCGAAACAGACCACAACTCAGAGAATGTGAGTTTCACCTCACTGTGCTTCATGTTGGTTTCAGAGGTCTGCAATCATTTTTTTTTTGTTCAGGCAGCATGATGGAATAATATTTGTTTTCTTAATACCCCTGCAGCTTCAAAAGACCCTGTCTGAGCTTGACGAAGATGACCCATGTTATGAGTTTCGTCGGGAGCGCTTCACAGTCCACCGCACACATGTCTATTTCCTGCACTATGAGTACGAACCAGCCTTAGATAACACTGACGTGACACTGGTGGCCCAGCTGTCTATGGACAGGTATGAAAACACACTTATATTTACTTTCTTAAAGACACCAATAGCGCACAAATCACCTCACCAACAGATATTTAATACATGATGCTAAAAAGAGCCTTTTATAAGGAACATGTAATCAAGTTGATCAAAACTTCCTGGAGGACAATGTCATTTAAGAGCTTTCAAAGAAATAGTTGGTTTCATTTATACAAGTTAAGCACAATCGACAGCATTTGCAGCATAATGTTGATTAACATAAAGTAATTTAATTTGTCCCTTGTTGTTTTTAAAGAAAAAAAAGCAACAACCTAGATTAAAGTGATACATATTGAATGGATGTGAATTGGGCCAATTGGAGGATTTAAAAGCAGAAATGAGAAGCATATAATTTTATGAAAGCACTTCTTTATAATTATTAATTCTACATTTAAAGGGGTCATGACATGGGTTTTTTTATTTTATTAATATGGTCCCCTAGGTGCAATTATAGTATTACTATAGTTTTTTAAAAAAAAAACTTTTAAAATGTAGTGAATTATGACATTTTCCCACCCTGTTTCTCATCCTTTGATTCAAACAGTCTGTTTTTTGGGTTGTTTTCCCTTTAAGAGTTCAGTGTTAATGCCCACTGTTATGATTGGCTAACGACAGTGCCTATGGATCAATTATTAACACCCCAGCCAGAACATTTGCGGATTGAGCGTAACTGTTTAGTTGATTCCATGTACGATGTCGCTTTTCATTGGTCAGTCGTTGAAGCCTATTTCTGATTGGTTGTTGCCGTTTGACAGTTTTATGCCAAGAGCAAAGAGAAAGAGTTCGAAGAGAAGAGTACTTGGCCATGCGCGCGACGCGCACGGGGACACAGTCTAAGCACATACGCGCTTACTTTTAGATTCGCGATTGCACTGAACACGGTTTAAGTGCAGGCATACTCTCTGAGCGAGGCCCAGAGAAAATTCTTACAAGAGCAACGTGTATCTGAGAGCGCGCGTGCCCAGTTCCCGCGCGCGAGCAGAGAGATCCGCGCTCCGCGAGTTTCCGCGCGCGAGCAGAGAGATTCGCGCTCCACATTATATTTAATTGTACTTTCGCGCTACAATAATGCGCTCTCGACATTTGACAGGGAAATAACGCCATGCTGCGTGGCATTGTAATTTTCCTGTACACAGACCCACTCGCTGTCCGTCGACTGAAACACTTGTGAGGGCGCGCGGCGCGACAACGATACGAAATGAGCGTAGTTGTGTCTTGTGCTGGAGGCGGTCATATGCAAATGGTTGGAACGTCACTTCGCACCGTGACGTCACTTCGCACCGTGGATCCAGAACGAGCTGTATTTAGATGATTAAATAAATGGCTTGTTTATAATGGGGAGGACGTCTTAAGCTATGAAACTTGCAGGACGTTTTAATGGTACAAAGACCTCTTATATTCCAAAAGATCAAGGCAAATTTGGTTTCTCATTTCATGACCCCTTTAAGACGTGTTTATTAAAGCTTGTTTATTAAAGTTTATTAAACTAAATAAAAAAAACTAGCTTCTCTAATCTTTTTGTATTCTGTCTGTTTGCTTTTTATTTATTATATAATTAACAAAAGCAAAAAAGGCCTCTACCACTAGCTTGCTCTATTATTTTTCTATTCTGTCTGTTTTTTTGTTGTTGTTGTTGTTGTTGTTGTTTTATTATATACTAAAAAAAAAGAAATGCAGGATGGCTGCATTTAGTCAGGCATGTATGGGCTACCCCAGAATCCCAGATAACCTACACATCAGTCAGTGCCAGTGGCAGAGGGTTATCGTCCTTGTTAATACTATGGGATACAATTCATTGTCAAAGAGGGCATAACCTCTTTGACAGACAAGTTATAGCTCTCAAGGGCAAAACCTTTGTCAGAGTAGATGCCAAAACTAGTTCGACTTGAATGAAAGTTAGATTCTAGGAGACAGAAGTGTAGTCCGTTTAGTCAGAATACTGTGTATTAGGGCTGGGCGATATATCGCATGCAATTGTCACGCGCATTTCGTCATAAAAGCTGGTTCCCTGATTACAGCTAAATCGATAATGAATGCGATCGATTAAATCTCTGTCTATTAAATGCTGCTCCATTTGAAAGCAGGTGATGGCGATTTAGCGGTAATCAGGGAACCGGCTTTACTCACGAAATGCGCGTGACAATTGCATGCGATATATCGCCCAGACCTACTGTGTATACTTAATTAAAATCGTTAGGGTTTCTACATTCTTGGGAAAACCTGGAAATATTTGGGCATGATCAGGTCTGGAAAATCTATAATGATTTTTTTTACTGTGTTAACACCATGTCTCACAGCAGTGATATGCCAAATACAAGCTCCAAAATGGCTCTATTTGGATATAATTATTGTCAGTAGTAGTAGTATTAATTATTAATAGTAGTAGTGTTATTGTTGTTTTATAATTTTATAATCATTAGGTTTTGTTCATGTCAGCGTGTTTTGTCAAAGCAAAAGGAGATAAACCAAATGTGTGTTGACCTATTGTATGAAATTGTATGTTACATGTTTTTGGTGAGTTACTGGAGTGTTCCTTTGTTCCAGACTTCAGATGCTAGAGGCCATCTGTAAACACTGGGAAGGGCCCATCAGTCTGGCTCTCTACCTCTCAGACGCTGAAGCCCAGCAGTTCCTGCGATACTCTCAGGGCTCTGAGGTCCTGATGAGCAGGAGCAACGTGGGATATCACATAGTCTATAAAGAAGGCCAGTTCTACCCTGTTAATCTGCTGCGTAATGTTGCTATGGGCCAGGTCAACACGCCCTACATGTTTCTGTCGGATATTGACTTTTTGCCCATGTATGGACTCTATGAGTACCTCAGGTGAGACAAAACATACATTTAGAATTTTCCTCTCATCTAAACTAAGCCCCTAAACTAAGCCCCAGGTGCTAAATTCTTCAAACCAGTCACAGTACATTTTAAATTCATGTATTAGAATTTTAATAGGAACCGAGTACATTCTGGTACTGTCATTTTGGTGTTTTGCACAACAAATTACTCATTATAATTCAATAAAACAACACAGTTCTCTTTTGAAATATTTTGTATGAAAGCAAATTTAATTTCAGTATTCAACTTGGTTATTATTATCATTTTTATTTTTTATATATATATTTTTTGTTTGAGAAAACAAGAAAATCCCGCACACTATCAACTTGCAAAACAATAAAAAAATTCTTTAATAGCAACGTTTCGATCATATGATCTTCATCAGGTCTTCATATATTTTTTGTTTGAAAATGTTACTCATTTCAACAAATCATATTTTTTCACTTAAGGCCCAAAGAATCATAATCAACACAAATATTGTAGGACCATCACAGACGGACACGTCATCACAATATTCAAATTAGGGCTCAATAAACATGGCTTCTTCAGTGGCAGAATTATTAACAATCCTAAATTTGTTGTTACAGCTGCTTTCAGAATGCTTTGGGGTAAAATTATGCAGGCAATGCAAGAATGTAGTGATGCTTTTGTATCACAATATTTTGTCAAATATTGTAAACATTATTATTATTTTTTTTTTTAAGAAAATCACCTAAAACTGTTGAACAACTGAGCTTGACAATATAATGGAATACTGATAAAGACTGTGGTATAAAATTTTCTCTGATTAAATCGTGCTCAAAAACATTTATAAATGGGCACTTTTTTTAAATGTGATTTGAGGGGGAAAAGGGAAAGAAAAGTCATGACATAACAGAGTATCTGATTAAAGCTGATTGCAAAACTCATTTTGCTCAGAAATCATTAAAAATACAAGAGTGAAAATCCATATACTGTATATTAAAGCATGGTGTTTTTTTTTTCTTTTTTTGGTGCCAACAAAATGTTCTTAGGTTGTGAATGTAATTTGTACAAGAGTACAATCTATTACAGTCCATTCTACAAGTAATCCATCTTGTTTCTGTCTCAGGAAATCAGTTGGTCAGCTTGATATGGGGAACACTAAAAAGGCTCTTGTGGTTCCAGCATTTGAAACTCTGCGCTATCGGCTGTCCTTTCCCAAATCAAAAGCAGAGCTCCTGTCACAACTCGACATGGGCACTCTGTTCACATTCAGGTGATTAATCTAAGAAAAAAAAAAACTGATGAAAATGAATGGCAGAAGAGATTTTCTCAGATGTGACTGAATGATTCATGATTCTTTTAAATCAGTTAATATCAGTTAATCGATTGAACCAAACAATCATAAACTCTAAATAATATATATTTATTTTTTTATTTATTTAGTGAATTCTTGACAGTTTTACAATGACTTAATAAATTGACTATTGACTTAAAGGGATACTCCATGAAAATTTTGTCTTTAATCACTTACCCCCATGTCATTTTAAACCCGTAAAAGCTTTGTTAGTCTTAGGAACACAATTTAAAATATTTTGGATGAAAACCGGGAGGCCTGTGACTGTCCCATAGACTGCCAAGTAAATAACAGTGTCAAGGTCCATAAAAGGTATGAAAGTTGTCATCAGAATACTCCATCTGCCATCAGACATGCAATCTGGGTTATATGAAGCGACGGGAACACTTTTTGTAACAGTAGAAAACAAAAATAACTTTATTCAACAATTCCTTTGTCAACTTTGTCAGGCCTCCCGGTTTTCATCCAAAATATCTTAAATTGTGTTTCAAAGTCGAACGGAGCTTTTACGGGTTTGGAACGACATGGGCGTAAGTGATTAATGACAAAATTTTCATTTTGGGGTGGAGTATCCCTTTAATAAAGTAATTTGCTTGTCCACAGATATCATGTCTGGACAAAAGGTCACGCTCCAACAGACTTTGCCAAATGGAGAACTGCTACAACACCATACAGAGTTCAATGGGAGGCCGACTTTGAGCCGTATGTAATGGTCAGACGAGAAAGCCCAGAGTATGACCGGCGCTTTGTGGGGTTCGGGTGGAATAAAGTAGCTCACATCATGGAGCTGGATGCTCAGGTAACACTTACATTCATTAAAGGAATAGTTCATCCAAAAATGACAATTTGCTTACCCTCAGGCAATCCAAGAAGTAGATGAGTTTTTTTTCTTCAGATTTGGAGAAATTTTGCATTAAATCACTTGCTCAACAATGGATCCTCTGCAATAAATGGGTGCCGTCAAAATGAGAGTCCAAACAGCTGATAAAAACATCACAACAGTCCACAAGTAATCCACATGACTCATCAAGTTCATCAGTTAATATCTTGTGAAATGAAAAGCTGCATTTTCATAATAAACATCCATCAAGACATTTTTAACCTCAAATCATTGCTTCTGTTTAAAATATGATTCCCCTCTCCATAGTATTGCTTTTTCTAGTGAAAATGTTGTCTAATCTGAATCAGGTGAGAAATATGTACAGATTAAGTGACATTTACAAGGAAAAACAGCTCTAAACAAACATGTTGGTGCATTTTGATGTGAGAGGACAACAGGGATTGACATGAGGCGGCGGTTTAAAAGTTAAAACACCTGACGATGGATTTGTTTCTTACAAACATACAGCTTTTCACTTTACAAGATGTTAAGGATAGATCTGTTCATTGATATATTTGAAATGTGTGGATTATTTTGATGTTTTTATTAGCCTTTGGAACTTCATGCAGAGAATCCATTGGTAACCAAGTGTCATTACATAATGGTTAATTTTTCCAAATATCTTCCGATGAAGAAACAAACTCATTTACATCTCAGATGGCTTGAGGGTAAGCAAATTTTCAACAAATTTACATTTTTTCATTAACCGTTCCTTAAATGGACCTTTTTCACAGATTGCGATGATGCATTTTGACAGGTATTAAGATCGTAAAGGTTTTTTTTTTTTTTTTTTTTTTTACCTAATGTACATTTATAACACTATTGTTTGTGATATAAACTTGCCATTGAATTACAGAAACTAGTTAATGCTGCTGCATGAGTGTTTTTAATATAATGACAAATTATGGCATATTTGACATCTTTCTCTCTTCTGACTAATGTATTCAAACTATTTCTATAACACAAAAAATATTTTGTGTAAGTGTTTGTGCAATATGAGTTTGCAGTCTGAATTGAGTGTGATAAGAACTGTTCTTTTTAGTGGATTGGTTAATGGTCACGAATCAGTCAGTCTTGAACTTCCTGAACAACTCAGTGTTCTTAAAAGAATCTTAAAATATAAAATTCTGTAAAAAATATATAAATAAAGCAAATGTCCCAAATAAATCCTCAGTGGAGTTGAGTGAAATGATTGCTGTCTTTAGACATTAAAGGTCTTGAACTTAGTTTCAGTAATATTTCATGCTTTGTGATGTAATTAGGCTGCATTAAATAAATCACTTTTTGTTTAGTTTCTGGTCTTATTTTCTGGAAATTAACTGATCTTTCAGCATGCAAAATGTTGTTTGTTGTGTGTTTTCAGGAGTACGAGTTTGTGGTTCTGCCCAATGCCTACATGATCCACATGCCCCACGCTCCCAGTTTTGACATCACCAAGTTTCGCTCGAACAAACAGTACCGCGCTTGTCTGAAGACGCTGAAGGAGGAGTTTCAGCAGAATATGTCTCGGCGCTATGGTTTCGCCGCGCTCAAATACATGACAGTGGATAACAACAGCTAGCCGAGCACATTGTTCAGCGAACCGATAAAATAACTGCCATGCGCTGATCAAAGAGTGCTGTGTGACAGCGCTTTTATGAATGTGTTCAGTGAAACTGAGATTGCAGGGTCATTAGGAGGCACGGCTCGTGATCATCCATTCATTCAGGGATCCGATAAGACGTTTATCAGTGGTGTTTGACGACTGTGCTGAGAAATAAACTGCTGATTAGAAAGTCATTGATGAACTTTTGTGAGAAGGAAAGCAGATCCTACAACTGGAAACTTCTAGAATAAATAAGGTCTGTTGTTACTTATAAATGAAGGACAACAACACTGATGCACTTCAGATTAAAGCCTTGAATCTGTCTGTCATTCTGTCTTTCCGCCTTTCTAACTATTCACTTGGTTGTTTGTCAGTCTTTTTTTTCTCTCTGCCTCTGTTTCTAACCATCCATCTGTATTTCTGCCTGTCTATATAGTATCTGTAATTTTTTTTCTGTTTGTCTATTTTGCAATGTCTGTCTGCATCTTTCTTTCTAAGAGTCTGTCTATTGGTCTGTTTACCTTTCAATCAATATTTTTGTCTAGTTGTCAATCAATCAGTGTCTTTTTGTCTAGTTGTCTGTACCTCTGTCTGTCTAACAATCTGTTTTGCTGTCTATCTAGCAGTATCTTTATTTCTACATCTGTTTGTTTAAAGGGATACTCAAGCCCAAAATGAACATTTTGTCATTAATCACTTACCCCCATGTTGTTGCAAACCCGTTAAAAGCCTCGTTCTTCTTCGGAACACAATTTAAGATGTTTTGAGTGAAAACCGTGAGGCTTGTGACTGTCCCATAGACTGCCAAGTAAAATACACTGTCAAGGTCCAGAAAAGTATGAAAGACCGTCAGAATAGTCCATCTGCCATCAGTGATTCAACTGTAACTTTATGATGTGACAACAATACTTTTTGTGAATAAAACAAAACTAACGACGGTGATGCGGTGAGACAGAGGAGACAAATTGTTGAATAAAGTCGTTATTTTTGTTTTATTCACGTACAAAAAGTATTGTCGTTGCTTCATAATGTTACGGTTGAACCACTGATGGCAGATGGACTATTCTGACGATGCTTTTCATACTTTTCTGGACCGTGACACTGTTATTTACTTGGCAGTCTATGGGACAGTCACAGGCCTCACAGTTTTCATCCATAATATCTTAAATTGTGTTCCAAAGACGAACTAAGCTTTTATGGGTTTGGAACGACATGGGGGTAAGTGATTAATGACAAAATTTTCATTTTGGGTGGAGTATCCCGTTAACAATTGGTCTATATCTCTAACAAACGGTCCATCTAACAATCTATATCTCCCTGTCTCTCTAGCTGTCTATATCTCGTTCTGTTTGATGTCTATATCCAACAGTCTTTCTATATTTTTGTCTATACCTTTCTGTATATCCGACTGTCTAATCATCTATCTACAGTGGGTATAGAAAAGAATCACCCTGCTTTAAAATAATCACATTTTGTTGCTTTGCAGCCTGAAATGAAGAAGGACACAGTTTTTGTTTTATCCGGCTTTATTTATTCAGTTTTTGTTGTTTTGTATAATTGAATGATGAAGGACAAAGTTTTTGTTTTAAATAAAGAAAAAACAATCACAACTTTGGAAAAAGTATCACCCCCTCCTAAATATCATTTGTAAGCTAAATCAGGTGTAGCTGATCACCTTCTCAATGGCCCACAAAGCCATTTGACTTTTAGCTGTGGTCATTTTGATTAGTTCAGCATGAAAAGAGCTTTCCTAGAGCATTTCAGTCTTTGGTAGTGCAACTGAAATGAACAATCAACTATGGGTGGCAAAGCACTGTCAAAAGATCTATGGGATAAAGTTGTGGACAGGCACAAGTCAGGAGATGGAAAACATTTCAAAGGCTTTTTCAATACCTAGAAGCACAGTGAAGTCTATTATTAAGAAAAGGTATTTGGCACAACACAGACCCTCCCTTGATCAGGACGTTACTCCAATCTGGATGAAAGAGCCAGGAGGAAACTGGTCAGAGAGGCTACCAAGAGGCCTACAGCAACTCTGAAGCAGCTGCAGGAATTTATGACAAAGATTGTTCATTGTGTGCAGGTGACAACAATATCACAAATTCTCCACAAATGTGGCTTGTATGGGAGGGTTGCAAGAAAAAAGCTGCTACTCAAGAAAGGCAATATGCAGTCATGACTGAGCCTTGCCAAAATACAGCTGGATAAAACCAACACTGTGTCCGTCTTCATTTCAGGCTGCAAAGCAACAAAATGTGATTATTTTAAAGGGGGTGATTATTTTCTATACCCGCTGTATATCTCTCTTCCTGCTTTTTTTGCCTACATCTGTCTAAGATGGTTTATATCTTTATCTAACACTGTCTATAACTCTAACAAACTCTATATCTAAGCATCTATCTATCACTCTTCCATTCTGGTTGCCTATATCTTTAATAATAATGTCTATGTTTTTTATTATCTAACAATCTGTCTAGATCTCTTTACATCTGTTTGTCTGCAACTCTCTCTCTTTCCCTCTGTCTAACAATATATCTATGTCTTTAACAGTCTCTGTCAAACAACCTGCCTATATTTCTCTGCCTCTGTCTGCATATAACCATATCTGTTTAACAATGGCTATATTTGTCTGTCTGTCTAATGATCACTGTCAGTTTATATCTCTCTAGCAAACTGTCTAACAATCTATCTATATCTCTCTGTCTGCCTGACAATCTATCTGTATATTTTTTTATATCTTTTCCTCTCTCTGTATCTCTCGCTGTCTTTATATGATCTGCCTGTCTTACAATCTTCCTATATCTAACAAACTTTTTTTATCTCTTTATATCTGTCTGTCTTTCTTTATATCAACAATTTCTCCCACAATCTGTCGTTTTACTCTCTCGTTCTTTCTCGATTCAAGGTTTCTTTCTCAGTGTTGACAGTTGTTATGTGTGGTGAAGATGTGAACAAAGGTAATAAACTGGGATCTTCATTCACTGGACTGGCAATAATACGTGATTAGAGGCCAAAGTGAACACATCATTGACACATTAGAGATGGTTATTTAAGTGTTACTGACTGCATCACACACCACACTAACAATCTTATGCACTTGATTACAGGCTTAATTAACCAAGACTTAGTCATTTTCTTCATAATTTGTAAAAGAGTTGATGCTGATGCAGTAGCAGAACGTGTCATGAGTGTGTTTTGTGGTTATTCTGTACACAGACTATCAGCCAACATCAAGTCTGACTCAGGCTCTTGTTCTCACTGAATTATCATCTGATATTTTGCCTTTTTTGCCACCCTGACAGCACACAAACTCAACGTCGCAGAGTCATTTATGTATACATTTTCATATACCGTACGTCTCTAAAATATTTCCTGTCTGACATTCAGCAGGTTATCACATTTTTGATTGTGAATTTTTGTGAATCAGATATTTTCAAGATGTTTGCACACAATATTTAGAACTTAAAGCATTCTTCAACAGGCATCTTGGCAGCGTACGTGTGTTTTCTGCGGTATCAATGAAGTGCTTTTAAAAGGCTTCAGTCTGTTGCGTGCATTATAGGATGCCTGTGAGATCATCTTTTTAAGTTGACCCTACCCCCAGGACTGCTGCTTTATTTTGTGTTATTTTATTATTTGTAATGGACCGTAGACCGTTCATGCTAATGTCCTATAGAGCCCCTTATGGCAAAGCTGAGAACGCACTGGCATTGCATTACCAGTTGCATTTGACACATTTTGGAAGAAGTGTTTTTGTTTACATACTTGCTTGGAGTAAGTTGTGGGCTTAATGTGAGCAGATAAAAAAGATTCTGTGTATACAATGTAATGAATCTGTGCTGCTCATATTCAAGAGTTACATGTCCATAAGCGCAGACATGGGCTAGTTTTTTGTTTTTATAACTTTAGTGACTATTTCTCAGGGTGGGTTTATTTTTAAAGTCAGTTTCTATATAGACATAAACCTTATAGTCTTGAGAAAGCTATTGAGATATTTTCACCAGTAAAAAACAACAAAAACAGTTAATTCAGTACAGGGACATGTCACACTGTATGGAGTAATATGTCAGGCTGTTTAAACCTTTTTTTTTTAAATCAGAATTTAAATCTTAAAGCATTTTGACACGTACATACACACAAAAATCATAGAAAACGACAAATGTCAGTGTGCTTTTGAAATCACTTGTTCAACCTGTATTACAAAATTACAGTATTCCGTGTGACAACTAGCCCCAGTCTCCTGAATTTGCTATGTAAATTGTAAAACCAGCAGATGAAGTTAATAATGGACAACATTTATGGGTGGCTTTTTTTTTTTAATTAAATTTTTTTTTTTTTTTTTTTAAGTAAAATATTCTAGTACTGATATGTTCTGATGTGGAAGTTTCATAGGTGGCAGTGTTACTACTGATGTTCTGAGCACTCACTTAGATGGTTGTTGTGGAGCGGTGTCATTATTTTTCAGTATTTGGTGCGTGAGTACTGATGTGCAGAGCTGTATGTGCACACTAACTGATTGAAGTGTGTGTTTAATATAAATATAAACAGCCACGTTTCCAGGATAACACTGATAAAACTGCTCATGAATTAAACATCATGTCTTTGCCGCTTATTTTACTGTCACATACATGATGTTACAGTGCAAAACAATGTTTTTCAAACAAATGCAGCAAACCGTTTGAATATTTCATACATTCATTGCATTTTCTTTATGTATCTGGTAACCACTTAAAGCATAAATTGTTGAAAAATTATTTGAAGTGTCATTCTCTGAATTACTGTGACATCAATTTATTTCAAACAGCTGTCATTTTTTCTTTGATATGTATTAGATCAGCATGCTAGTGAATCTGATATATACCAGTAACATCAGTGCCAAAAATATTAAATGTTTTGGAACATCACATTAGAACAATTTGTCAGCAAATTTGAAAACAAAACAAAACTCAATGTCACAACAATAGACTCAACTGTAAATTAGAATAAAAGTCTGGCTTTTTTAAGAAATACTATAAACAATTCTAATTCATTTTAGAGAGAACATGTTAAAGAAAACAGACAGTTCTAAAAAAGGGACACTGTGGTTTAAATTATTTAACAAAAAAATACTTTGTTAATTACCAGTTACTAGTAACTTACTACTATTATTAGCAATAATGATAACTACTTAAGTAATAATTTATTAGGTTACAGTTTATTTTAAGGTGTCTTTGTAACAGTTTAATTATGCATTTAAGTACTGAGTAATATTAATTAACTACATGTACTTACTATATGGTAAGGGTTAGGATTAGCGTTTGTCTTAGGGTTACTTGTATGCAATTATGCATAATTAATTGTTATTATAATAGTAAGTACATGTAACGTGTAACAGGGACAACTTTAAATAATACCATTTATTTATTAATATTTATTAAGCCTATATACCAAACTCATTCAATATATTCAGCAAACTATTAATTTAATACAAGGTTCAGACACAATAGGGGAGCACAAAGAGTCTAAATAAAAACGTGAAAGAAACTGCATGTTAGTTTCAATTGCCTTTTGTTTTGAATGTTTAGTTTCTTTCATTAATATTAAATAATAAATAAAAAAATTAAGAATAAAACTGATTGACTGTTCCATATTCTCATAATATTGCACTTATGAGGTGAGAGCGATTAGTAATATTAGAAGTGGCGTGCCCCCTTTAAGTGACGCCTACGGCGTGACATCACGGGCCGAGCACGGGGTGTTCCCGACGCAACGCGTCGCAGCTGTCGGAAGTACAGAGCGCTTGTGTTGTTGTGCTCGGCTTGTGTCATGTACAGCGGTCTGTGAGGTTGCTGTGAGATGAGCGGTGAGATCGTCTCGTGACATCCGCGCGCATTATGGCAGCTCCATCGAGTCAAAACGATGATCCTGCCGAACCGGACCAGTCCCTGCAGCACATGCTGAAGGCCATCGCGGACGAGCGGAACCGCCTGACCGTCAGACAGGACCTTAGCGGACTGGGTCAGTACATTCAGCAGTAAACACTCACCCCTCGAGCCTGTCACAGCCTCTGTCCTTCATTAACGCCGCAGACACGGCAACATAACTTGATTTTATCATGCCGATCAAAGGCGAAAACAGGCCGCGGTCATCTATTCATTTTTTCAGCTGATGCTCCTTTATGACATCATAATTCGCGAGGCGTGCCGCCGCTCTCTCGCGCCTGTGATGATATATTTCTATCTATCTATCTATCTATCTATCTATCTATCTATCTATCTTTTTTGTCTACATGTCTGTCAATCTGTGTAATCAGATAACGTCAAGATAAAAATGTTTTACTTTATGTTATGGTTGATCAAATCATAATACAACTCTTTCTTAGCTAGCACCTGTTGAAAATGACCGTGCTGTAATGTATGATATTGACAATATAGACCAAGTGTTTATAAAATTACATTTTGGCTTATTGATTTCATTGACATTCCCTTTGGCTTGGGGGTTTTCCATCCTATAAACACAGAAAAGATTTGCAAGGGTTTTGATGATTTTTTTATTTTATTTTTTTGATCTTGTTAGGTGGTTTCTACAGTGTAATCTGAGGATAAACTGCGATTCTACTGACCCTATTTGGTTCGTATTGTCAGAGTACATGTTTGTCCCCATTAAGACCAGCTTTCATTACTGAAATCCTGAAAATTCCCTGAGGAGAGATCCCATAGCTGCCCTTGTAGACTATTGTGTCGTGTTGTCAGGGTCAGAGTTCTGGTGATTATTGAGTAATTTAAGTCACATACAAATTCATAATCTAAGCTCACAACAAACACATGATTGAGTGACTAGCTCTTATTCATTCTAAATCATATACTGTACCAGAATTTTAGCCTTTATTCAGAACATCTTTGATTTTGATGTGGTCTGTGTGCTTTATTCACTCTCTCTGTCACCTTTCTTTGATGATTTGTCCCTTTTAAATATTTCATTCTCTGTGCAACACACTGTTAATGTTTGCGGTTTTGCACAGCTATTCACTTCTGCTTTGTGAACATCTTCCTTTGGTTAGAACTGGCACGTTTAGTATCTCTTGCTGTCTTTGGGGCATGTCTTTTTTAGTAACACTTTAGTATAAGGTTCATTTTGTTAACGTTAATTAATAATGCACTATAAACTAATAATGACCTTTTTACATCTTTTGTTATTATAGAAGAATGTTCTTTATTGAGCTTCATAATACATTGACTAATGTTAATTTACACAACATAAAATGTTAAAAATCTAAAATGGCAAAAATGTATATATTACCATTATTAACCAACATTAATAAATGTTGTAAAAGTACAGTATTAACTTACTCCATTAACTGAATTTCATTTTATTTTAAAATGTTAGAATTTTCCCCCATCAATCCTGTTATTTAAGTTATCCTGAAATTAGCCAAGCAAGCTCTGTTTAAGGAACAGATCTGTGATGTCACTGAAACCTTTCAGTCCAAATGGTTCAGTTCGTGTCTCATGGAGGCATTCAGTGCTAGAAATTAGAATATCTGTCAGTAACTCAACAACTATACAATTAATCCAACAAAAGGCCTAGAACCGAGCCATTTAAGACAGTACAAAAAAAAAATCCTCAGATAAATTATTCTGTTTACTCTGATTAAATTCCATTGAAGTTGCCATTTTTTTTTCTAGCTGTAGAAGAACTGAAAAATTTCAGTAGCTCTAGTGGAACTGAAGAGAAAAAAAGAAGTAGGTTGTAATGTTGTTGTGCTGCCAATGCTTTAGACAGTGTCTGAGTGTTCGGGTTTGTCCGTTGCTGTTGATATACAGCATCTGCTCAAAGGTCAGAGATACCGGACTTCACAGTGCTCACTATCTTAATTTATGTAAGAAGAATTAATCTCAGCTCATGGATTTAAAAGATAGTATGATTTTGAAAGAGGAAGTACTGCTGGATATTTGTTCAGTTCTTCCTGAGGATCCACCTCTCAACAAGCTTAAAGGGGTAGTTCACCCAGAAATTAAAATTCTGTCATTATTTACTCACCTTCAAGTTGTTTCAAACCTGAATTAATTTCTTTCTTCTGCTGAACTCTCTTTTGACTTCTGTGGAAGGCAGTGGGGACCAGCAACAGTTTGGATACCCACATTATTCTAAATAGCTTCTTTTGTGTTCAGCAGAAGAAAGAAATTCATACTGGTTTGGAACAACCTGAGGGTGAGTAAGTGATGATTTTCATTTTTGTGTGATCTATCCCTTTAAGCTTGCTGAGTAGTGGACCATCAGGAAGAACTGAACCGATATCCAGCAGTATCTTCCTCTTTCTAAATGGGGATGTGGAAGTTCAGGTCCTATGATCATTTCTCCTTTTTTGTAGGTTGAAAACCATGGAAGTAAATGTCATGTTAGGAGCTCTTGTTACACAGCACTTTACCCCCTTTTCAGCTGACAGGGTGCTGGTGCAGATCTGGAAGTGTTCGACAACAAAACTAAATGGCTCATTAACATCAATAAAGATGTCACCAATCAACTGTACAGTGCAGCTAATGATGACATAAAGACACTGAATTACATTTCTTTTGAAATATGTTCCAAATGTTTTCAAACCTTGTAATCATTTACAAATTCTGTATCCATTTATTTTTTATCTGTGTTATTCTTTGGGAATTGATTGAATGGAATGGAATGAAGCCAGAAATTAATGCTTAATTGCTAAAACAGTTTCAGAGTTGAAGCAACATTTTAATATTGATGAAAGATTATAAAAATTTAGAATAATATGTAATAATAAATTGTTCACAGTAAGACCAATAATGTGTATTAAGCAAGTAAATAGATCAATTTTGATTTCATATTGACTGTAATATCTGCTTGTTAAACTTGCAGTGACATTGAAAATCACTAATAACATCTGAGAACAATTGTCAGAATTTTTGCTTCCTGAGATGAAAAAATATGTTTGCAGTCAGTTGTTGTTTTTCTAACAATGAAAAAAAAGGTAGCAGATATGGCTTAAAATTTTGCGCAAGAGCTTTTTCGCTGCATTTGATTAAAATGCTTGTACAAAATTCACTGTATTTAATTGGAATCTTTTTTTTTTTTCTTCTTTTTTTTAAGGGTGCTTCAAGGATGACCGCATAGTGTTCTGGACATGGATGTTCTCCACATACTTCATGGAGAAATGGGCACCACGTCAGGATGATATGCTCTTCTATGTGCGTCGCAAGCTCTCCTACGTCAGTACAGATAACACAGAAGGGAAGAAGGTGAGATGAACCTATTAATTCTCATTGAGTGAGGTGTAGAGTTGACAGAGAAATGGTTTCTAAAATTTCACACTTGGGGGTTAGACAATTTCATGCATGCCCTAGATTCCTTTGAGCACTGCATATTATAAACAGTAGCATTTTTCATTAGGTCCTTAACATATAATAGTGTGTATTATATAGTTCACCCAAGAATGAAAATTCTGTCATTTATTTACCCTCATGTGGTTCTAACACAAAAAATAATATATTTTAAGAATGCATCTGTTTTTATGTCTGTGTATTGAAAGTTAGTGGTGGTCAAGTGTTGTTTTGGATAGTTTCAAAGTAATTCAAAGAATGTTCAGAGGTTCTTTTTTTTTTGTATCCCACATAAGTTAAAAAAAAATGGTACAGGTTTGGAACATCATGAGGGTGAGTAAATGATGACAGAATTATTATTATTATTGAAAAAAGTGAAAGTGAAAGTGAAAAAAAAATATTAATATTATTATTATTATTATTATTATTATTATTATTATTATTTACTCTTTTAACTTCTAGTATATGTACTGTCTCCTTACTCTGTCACTATAGTCACCTTCTTTCAAACAGTAAAGATTTACAAAATGAATAAAAAAAAGTGACCAACCAATCTTAGATAACAGAGAAACTATTTTATTATGAATCATCTGGACATGAGATTTATGGGATGAGAACGTTGCTGGTCATATTTTTCGATGCAGTTGGCAGAGCTAATTTACAAAACCTGAAACCACAGTTGGCATTTAAAAGAACCTGCTAAAACTAAACAGATGGTTAATCTTGCCTACATTAATAATGTCATGTTGTGAAAGTTACACCAAAAAAGTTTATGAAATAAGTGTGTGAGAACAATTCAGTTTCATCTAGCTGTTTTAACATGTTCCATATGGCGCTAATCAGACTGAATACAGAGGAGAATCAGATGCTCCACCAAAATTTCCTGTCCTGTCAAAACACATGTGCGGAGCATCTGAACTGGGATTTGATTTGCTAAGACTTGTGTTGGTTTCAGGTGGAGGTCGAGGTTTACAGAAGAGACTCTAAAAAGCTGCCTGGACTCGGTGATCCTGACATCGACTGGGAGGAGAGCGTCTATCTCAATCTCATCCTGCAGAAAGTAAGCAAACCTCGATGATCAGATGTTAAAGGTGTATATGTGCAATGTAAATCCAAATAATTGCTCTAAAATAGAAACTGTAAACCAAAGACTACTCTCTCTGCGTCATAATGGCATTATGGTGTAGTTTTGCCCATGTAGTCTTTTTGTCCCACAGCTGGACTATGTGGTCACATGTGCAGTTTGCACACGCTCAGATGCAGGAGACATCCACATCCACAAGAAGAAATCACAGGTAAGACCACATTTGTGCAGTTTGTGTGATGGGATATAATTATGTAGTTCAGACACAAGATAACACAGTAGGCAGTCTTATAGTTCGGTTAGCCGTTTTTAGTCTAAGGTTATGATACTAAAAGTGATTATTGTAAAAGGAATTGTATACACTTGTCAATAATCAGATGGTTTCTGCACAAAATCTTAGTAACTGGGTTGAGAGTCTTGCAGTTATCCATTATTATCCTTAGCTGAAGATTGACACTAGAAGGTGTTTATTATTAAACCAGTTAATGCATTTGTTAGTAATCGGTTGTTTTAAAAAACAAAACTAAGTAACAGAGTTGACAGTCATACTTTATTAATCTAATGTCTGGTTTACGCAAAATCATCGTAACAGTCTGGCTGTTATTAGGCAAATCATAAGGTTATAAAATACAAATTGTAGTTTGATACTTAAAGTTTAAAGCATGATACATCATTTGTTTACTACACCAATACTCGTTACAGGGTTGATAGTCTTATTATTCAGTCAGCTGTTTTTAGAAAAAAAAACATAGGACTATGAAACTACAAGCTACAATACAATCACTACACAAAATCATGGTATGATTTTGACATGACACACCCAGATAGCACACATACATCTCCAAAATGTCTGATAAATGTTGATAAAATTCTTTCCATACTTTCTACATCATAAACCGAAACCCAAACTAAACGGATAAAAGAGACATTAACTAGTCCTTTAAGAGTTTACTTCCTTGTAGAGGTGACGACACAGACATATCGTAGTTGAATGATTTCATGTTATTTCTATGAATTTGCAACTGAAACCAGAGGATCTCTTTATTTACAGCAAGTGTTTGCCTCTCCAAGCAAACATCCAATGGACAGCAAAGGGGAGGAGTCAAAAATGAGCTACCCCAACATCTTCTTCATGATTGACAACTTTGAGGAGGTAACCTTTTTTAGGCTTCGTGGTGCTATAGCAATGGTGCTTGAACAAAACTGCGCGTCATCTAACATAACGAAATAAACTACTGTATATCTGTTCTGCGGTCATATGGAAGTGATATTTTCTGAGGTATGTATGAACAGGTTGGACAGGTTTACATGGTTTTCCTGGTGCCATTGCTACCTAGCTCAGTCAGGTAACTGAGTTTTAAGTCATAAATGTTCAAGCAATGAATTGTATATTGGGTTCAGAAAATATCATATTTTTTGTAGGTTTATCTATACTTAAGCTGCATCCTAAATGATGCACTTACACACTATGTACTTAACTGTGTAGTGTTATGATAAGGTTATTTTGTCATTCATAATCAGAATCTGATACCTACCTCTCCACTATGTAATTAATGCAGCAACAGTTGAGAGTATGAAGTGTCCAATATTCCACACTACTTTTTTTTTTTTTTTCGGTTAAGTACATCATCCAGGTATTTAAAGTGCACTTTTTCTTTTTGGAATTTTCAGTGTGAATGCACTACTCGCACTGTTTATACTACAAAACGGCAAAGAATAGTGCACAAGTATTTGAATTGGGATACACCTATTCACTGAAGTAAAATGTGTGACATCACGTCAAATTAAGATTATTTTTAATAGTCTTCTCACCATTATTATATCATTGATACTGTATACAATTCTTGTTTTAATATTTGAAGTTACATTTTATTTGTTTATTTTATTTTCTCATTTTATTTAAAGTTTCGGTAATTTTGCTGTGTGATTTTGACAATTTTTTTAGTTTTAGTTCATTTAGTACTTCAGTTTAAACTAAATGAAAGAAAGAAATGTTGCCTTGGCAACTAATTGAAAAAAAAAGTTTCTTTTTTTTCTGTTAATGTTTATTTTATTTTAAGTAATGAATATTTTAATGGTTTTTGTTTTAGTTAATAACCCTGCTTCTCACAACCAGCCATTTTAGTTCTATCTTATGTTCTGTTTGTACTTTGTGCTGATCAGATATAAATCACAGTGTGTTATGCTGTGTAATGCCATGATAATGCCATGTCTGCAGATTCAAGACAGTGTGTTTTTCTGAATTATACTCTGTCGTATAAAAATTAAATGTGCTGAACAAAATGTAGGCGAGAAAACAGTGGGAATTGTACCACTGGTGAGCTGTACTACATAAACACATTAACTAACAGCCCTAATAATTAGTAATTCTTTATAACCAGTGCTGTAATTGTCATCATTGGCTGTAATTATTGTGTGTGTGTTGGGCAGGTGTTCAACGAGATGACTGTTGGAGAAGGTGAGATGGTATGTGTGGAGTTGGTGGCCAGTGACAAAAGCAACACATTCCAGGGTGTCATCTTTCAGGGCTCCATCCGCTACGAGGCTCTCAAGAAGGTCTATGATAACCGGGTATGCTTCCTTTTACATTTGTCTAAAGTGTTTATTGTCTTATACATGCTTCTTGTGTGTATTTCATGGTACGTCTTGTGTGTACATCTTCATAGGTAAGTGTGGCTGCTAAGATGGCCCAGCGGATGTCATTCGGTTTCTACAAGTACAACAACATGGAGTTTGTGCGGATGAAGGGTCCTCAGGGGAAAGGTCATGCTGAGATGGCTGTGAGTCGAGTGCCCACTGGAGACACCTCACCCTGCGGCACTGAAGAGGACCAAGACTCCCCTCTTCACGAGAGGGTTAGTTAAACCCATTGTCTATTGCCACTTCAGTAGATGTTTTCAATTAATGCACAAACCATTAGCATTTGTTCTCTGCATTGAAATTCATGTAATTATATATGATGTAATTAATTTTACGTTTTTGAAGTAATTGATAGCCCTGTTTTTCTCATAGGTGACATCATTCAGCACTCCCCCGACCCCGGAGAAAAACAGACCCTCCTTCTTCTCACCGTCACTCCGACGGAAAGTGCCCCGAAACCGAAACGCTGAGATGAAGAAATCGCACTCGGCAAACGACAGTGAGGAGTTTTTTAGAGAAGAGGATGATGAAGGTACACAAACACACTGGGACAGTACTTACATTTAACAACATTGAAGAGTTTTAGTGGCGTATTTTATAGATTTGTGTCTTTTAACAGGTTGTTTTGGTTCTGATAGTTTTTTAGAGTTGGAATTAGCTGTGAATATACTGATTTAAAAAGTTTTCAGCTTTCATTTTCTGATCTATTAGTGATATCCTGCAGTCTGAAACTGCGAATTACCACAGCAAATAATAAATCTACTTTGAACTAAGGGACATGGAAGGGAAGATATAATCCATGGCCTAGTTTTGTATGATGTGAATTTAAATTTCAATCTAAACTTTTGAATTTCGGGAACTTCATCTGAAAACTGTATTTTTAAAATGATAACACAATACTGTTATATTAGTGATTCATTGTTGTGACAATGAATCACTCATATAATATAACAGTATATAATATAACATTTGATTAATCTGCAAAAAAAAAGTGTTGTGTATAGTTATGCTTTATATATTTATGTTTGTATTCAGACAGAAATCTTCAGATCAGATGGGTTTAGTTTATTGATAGTCCTAGTTTTAACAGGAAGAAATAAAAACAAACATGCATGCAATTTTGTGGCTGGAAAAGCATTCCTTCCTTGTAACAGTGATAGTTTCAGTTGAAGTGAAATTAATGGTACTTTCCTCTTTCCTCAGACATGTGCAACGCCACAAACTTGCGCTCCCGCTCTCTGTCAGGAACGGGCCGCTCGCTGGTGGGTTCTTGGCTCAAGCTGAACAGAAAAGAGGAGTATTTTTTGTTGTATTCTCATCTCACCTACGTGACTCTTCCTTTGCATCGCATTACCACAGGTACAGCACACCTGCCCTCCATACAATCATGCTTCTTTTCCATCTGTTAGCCGTGAACACTAATTGTAGTGGCTAAATGGCTCCATTGTTTCTTTTTTAGATATTCTGGAGGTGAGACAAAAGCCCATTTTGATGACATAGCATTTACTGACTCCCCAAAAACCACATTACTAAGTGCCTCCTCACATCAGGCCTCCGAGGAACAGCTGTGTGGCGTACGGACAGATAACCAAAAACAAAAACTATGAACAATACGCAACAGTGAACGAGAAGAGGAAAAGGGAAACCTAAGGAACAAACTCCATCAAGAAGTGCCTCTTCCACATGTTCTTCAGAGAGGCTCGAGACCTGGAACTAAAGTGGCACTAGATTGTGACATGAAAAGGAAATGTTTATTGGGAGATGAAACCCAATAAATGAATGTTGTTGTTGTAAATACACTGCTGCTTAGATACTCAGTGAACTGTACCGACCACAGCCGTCTCCCTTCAAAAGACACTCGTAGGTTTCACGATATTACTGATTTTGTGTGTAGTATATTTTCCAAAGGACGTTTCCTTGCAGCTCTAGGCCTTAATATTTCGCTAACCAGCTAATATATATCACACGTCGTCCTTTTGATAGCCCATTGTTGAATGAATCACAGATGTCCAGCAAATGTCCTCCTGTACTTAACACAACTGTCTGTTACTTGATATGTTCAAGGGGATTTATGATTTCCAAATACTAGTGAACGTGACGTATCTCCTGAAAAGACTCTGACGCATGTTTCGTAGGCCGTTTCTGGTAGATGGATGACAACACAACCTGAGCACAGTTCTTGGAAACATCTCCGTCCACAAAGACACTTTGTCCTGAAACATGACACTAGATCACATGATCCCACCCAGCAGACATTGCTTTTGATTTTTGGGTTTGTTCTCCACTGTCTTTCTTCAAGTTTGGTGACTGTCGTCTTTGAGTTTGTTTTGAATACTCTTTTGCACTAAAGGGCTTTTGGAGTTGAACATGTATAGCCAACCCAAAGTGTCAGTATTATTTTGTTTTATACATCAGCTGAATGTAATAACTGATCTGACAGCTTTAATATCTATTTGATATTTGATAGGCAGATTTGCCAGCAGCATTTGAAGATGTTGTTCAAACTATTTTAAGATCCTGGTCTTCAGTTTTAATTCATTTTTTTTGCTCGAGGTGCAAAGCTTCAGTGGAAGGCTGTTTTTAAGGAAGTCACAGTTTGTTAAACGCTTTACATGCGCTTTTGTATCAAGTGGTAATTTGGCAGTAAATGTGCATGTTGTCGTATTTATGTTGTAATATATACACACCTTTTCTGTACATCTTTATGAAAATACACATTATAAAAAAAGCTCTTGTTCAAATTTATTGCCCAATTACTTAAAGTGTATTGTGGGATATCGCACAAATTCTTGGAGACTGCAGTAACTACAGTAGTAGTGTAACTAATGACTAATAAGATTTAAGTCATAATATTACAGTTATCATCCATAAAACAGCTAGTTACTTTTGATAAGTTGTGGCATTATGAAAGTTCTGGCATTACTTTACTCTGGCATTACATGGCTTTGCTACCCAACATCCCTCTGATCTCAATATAAATTATATTACTATAATTAAACTTCTTATGAACTTTTGTGATTTCTTTTGATAAAATATTTCATGTAATTTAATCATATTTGGGTAACAGAGAAATTATAGCTACAATAAAGCTTCAAGCTTCACTTGACAATTAAAACAACACTTTTACTTAAGAGTCGACCGAGATTTTGTTCAAAAGATGAGTAGGGACGGTTCTGGGACGGTCCCCTTTGCCCCCCTAAATTTGGACTCACACCACAACAAACAATTTTGGGTGAAAAGCGCAGTTTGTCCTGTAATTATAAAAATAGAACATATAAAAAAAGAAAAACATCACCAGCTGCTAAATTCAAATCGGTATTCTCTGGCTGGCACTCAGGCACACATTTTTAAAGCACTGCTTGAACTCGTATTCTCTGGCCGCAAATGTTCTTTGATAATGTAACTATTCTTTGCTCTCTTCTTGTACAATGAAAGCGTTATAGGCTAATTAGTATTTAAAAAAAATAGTTTTGAATAAATTCACATTAAATACAAAGTTAGACGTATTAAAAATATTTTATGGTATGACCATATCTGGTACTTAAGTAAAAAGATGAATTTTTTATGCAACGTTAATAGATTACACTATTAGGCTACTTTGCCCATCGTGAATTAAAGATCAACAAAGGTGCAAAATGCATTTACTTACAAATATTTGAGAATCTAGATATTTCTTGATATATTTTTGGGGATAGTTTGAATAAAAAAATTTAAAAAAAATAATCCCTGCTGAAAAAATAAACCAATATTTGTAATGGTTTTACTAGTTATAATGGGACTTGTATTGGTTTTACTGGAAACTGTAATGGACCCTGTTAGTCTCTACTGGTAATTGGTTGCCTTCCATTGGTGGCTTGTTAAAACCAATAAAAAATATTGGAATATGTCCCAAAACACACTACAGAAAACCATTTTAATGGTTAAAAGTTGATGGTTTGTAATGTTTGTAATTGTATTTGTAGTGGAAACCATTTTTTTTTTTCAGTAGGGACATAAGCCTATATCAGTTAATACAGTGGTATTGTGGCTGCTGTGTCACATGAACAGCATTCATTTTTGTTGAAATTGATATATATTACTTGTAGAGATTGCAGTGATAGATGACATGGTGAGAAATCGTAGTAGTAATGAGTAATAATATTATTTTTTTTGGAAGGTGTATATTGTTGTGTGTTATTTTTTACTTTTTTGGGTTAAGGGGCCAGGACTGTTGTGGGGAACTTATTTAAATAATTTAACAACACATTCGCATGTTTAAAGCTTAATGGTCACATTGAAATGCAGGTAAACAGATGAAATATTTCAGTTTTTATTGTTTAATTAATTATTAACTTTTTATTAACTCACTAACCCGCTGCATTTCTTATAGTAAGCTCAGTTTGAGACACATCTGGTTTAATGTAGTTTATGCACTTTATGATGCTGGAAAAAAAGAAATTTATGTTAAGTTTAAAACAAGTTAGATCAAAAAAAGGAATCTAAAAGTAATCTAAAAACATAGAATACATTACCTAAAATTAGTACCCTAGATTATGTTACTTCAGTTTTCATCATATAATGTATAATCAATAACAGATTACAACAGATCTACCCAGCCCTGTACGTATTTGTATATGTATTTAATAGTCATTTTAAATATGTATGTGTACACATTCCCTACAGCTGAAGTTGCACCAATAAATTTGCATTTTTTTTAGCATTGCGGAGTCAGTCCATGACTCAAACTGATGACTCCTCTGTTTGACTCAGTTGGATTCACCAGCAGGTTCAACTGATTCTTTAAAAAGAACAAATTGGACAGCACATAATGCTGAATGTTTTCTGCATACAGACAGTAATGACAATGCAATATAAAGCTGTTTTCACATAGAATTCACAAACCTCCAAAAAAATAATGCGAAGTTATTTATACAGGTGGGTGTATATAAATTAGTTTGGATTGGGTGGGTTAGTTTATTTAATTAATTTAAATTTGTTTGTGTAATTTTTTTTTTAAATTAATTGAGTGCAAACTGAAGTAGTTTAAGTCTTTGGTTCTTTTAATTGTGATGATTTTGGCTCACAACAAATTAGAATACTTTAGAAGACAATTATTGTGATGTTTTTGGTTAATTGTTGGTTTTATTGATTTTGTGTTCATTTACTGTACATGTACTCAATACTTGGTAGGGGCTCCTTTTGCTTTAATTACTGCCTCAATTTGGTGTGGCATGGAGGTGATCAGTTTGTGGCACTGCTGAGGTGGTATGGAAGCCCAGGTTTCTTTGACAGTGGCCTTCAGCTCATCTGCATTGTTTGGTCTCTTGTTTCTCATTTTCCTTTTGACAGTCAAGCACACCAACACCATGGTCATTTAACCAACTTTTGGTGCTTTTGGCAGTGTGGGCAGGTGCCAAATCCTGCTGGAAAATGAAATCAGCATCTTCAAAAAGCTGGTCAGCAGAAGAAAGCACGAATGCTTCAAAATTTCTTGGTAAACAGGTGCAGTGACTTTGGTTTTCAAAAAACACAATGGACCAATACCAGCAGATGGCATTGAACCCCAAATCATCACAGACTGTGGAAACTTAGCCCAAGTTGCTTGAAGTCCAGTGTTATGAGCTTCTCCACCCTTCCTCCAGACTCTAGGAACTTGGTTTCCAAATGAAATACAAAACTTGCTCTCATCTGAAAAGTGGACTTTGGACCACTGGGCAACAGTCCAGTTCTTCTTCTCCTTAGCCCAGGTAAGACGCCTCTGACATTGTCTGTGGTTCAGGAGTGGCTTAACAAGAGGAATACGACAACTGTAGCCAAATTCCTTGACATGTCTGTGTGGTGGCTCTTGATTCCTTGACTCCAGCCTCAGTCTTTTCCTTGTGAAGTTCACTCAAATTCTTCAATCGATTTTGCTTGACAATCCTCATAAGGCTGTGGTTCTCTCGGTTGGTTGTGCATTTTTTTCTCCCACACTTTTTCCTTCCACTCAACTTTCTGTTAACATGCTTGGACACAGCACTCTGTGAACAGCCAGCTTCTTTGGCAATGAATGTTTGTGGCTTAACCTCCTAGTGAAGGGTGTCAATGATTGTCTTCTGGACAACTGTCAGATCAGCAGTCTTCTCCATGATTGTGTAGCCTAGTGAACCAAACTGAGAGACCATTTTGAAGGCTCAGGAAACCTTTGCAGGTGTTTTGAGTTGATTAGCTGATTGGCATGTGACTATATCCTAATTTGTTGAGATTTGAATTGGTGGGTTCAGCCAAAATCATCACAATTTAAAGAGCCAAAGACTTAAATTCAGTGCACACAGACTTAAGTAGTTTATTTAATACACAAGTTTCACAATTTGAGTTGAATTACTGAAATAAACGAACTTTTCCATGCCATTCTAATTTATTGAGATGCACCTGTGGCTCAGGGGTAGAGCATTGTTAGCAGTGCAAAAGGTTGTGGGTTCAATTCCCATGGTAAAAAAAAAAAAAATGTATATCCTGAATGCACTGTAAGTCGCTTTGGATAAAAGCGTCTGCTAAATGTAAATGTTATATAGCTAGATGTTGCAGATTGTGTGCACAAAAAGAATTCAGTGTGAAACTATTGCAAAATCACATCAAATTAAACATCAATGTATTGAACCGATTAACTGTAGTGAAAACTATTTTAAAATGAATCAACAAAAACAATATTAGTTACTACTAATAGTTACTGCATGATTTCCCCTTTTACAAATATTTATATTTACAAATACAAATTTTCACAACTCTGCATTTTAAATGATTACAAAACATTTTGGTAACACTTTAGAATAAGGTTCCATTAGTTAATGTATTAATTAACATGAACAAACAATGAACAATACATTTATTACTGTATTTATTAATCTTCGTTAATGTTAATGAAAATACAGTTATTCATTGTTAGTTCATGCTAATTCACAGTGCATTAACTAATGTTAACAAGCACAACTTTTGAATAATGCATTCGTAAATGTTGAAATTAACATCAACTAAGATTAATAAATGCTGTAGAAGGATTGTTCTTGCTTAGTTCATGTTAACTAACATTAACTAATGGAACCTTATTCTAAACATTTTCCAACATTTTACCAACATTTTCAATTCAAATATATATAATAAAATACTTAAAGGAAATGTTGAACATTGTTGGTCCTAAACTAGCATGCCACTACTTCGAAAACATTGATTTGTCACTTCTTTTTATCTTTTAACTTCATGTTTGATTTTAATTCTGTAATCTCTTGCTAGAAAATGTATATATATATAATTGCTATCAAACTTCTTAATGTCCCAAATAGCCACCTTTTTGAATTTTTTGAAGCAACTTTCACTGTTTACAAACAATAAAAATACAGCAATGTGCCAGGCACTGGTTTGTACACATTTTGGAAATCAGTGGTATTAAATCATCCTGAATCACATTCAAAACTCAAGGGCCTCTTAATTCAAGCTTGTGATATGAAGTGGCTTATTCTGTGCTTCAAGTTTAAACTCATAAAAGGAGGCAGCACTTGAATAGAATCTTCTCAATGTTTGATCCAACAACACAGCTATCTTCGTAAATAGACATTTCTTTAACTTAAGTGAAAAATAGGTGCTTAACCATTCAAATAAGTGTTTATCCGTTAAATACATAAATCAATGGACTGTAACACAAAATACTAAAGCTGTTATATTAATAATTGTACCTATTTAATGAGGTTTGCAACCTTATTTCTGATACTTGCATCTAAATGGTACATTGATATTTAGGCCAGAATGAGTAACAGGGTAGCAGATGGATAATTCAATAAATAAATAACCAAAACCAACAGATGGTCAATTATAACACTATTTTTAATCTTTAAGTCTGCAAGTAGGATACCCATTTGTACAAAAATGTGATTTACATCACCATGCGTGTACTGGAAATTAAACAAATCATGTCGGGTTAATTTGATTTATTCACCACTAAATTAATGTAAGGTAGATCTAGTGCTGCTCAACACTTAAAACACATACCTCATCGTGTAAGGCAGTAAAAGGCCACTTACAGGGGAAAGGAAGAAGAAGAAAAAAAAAAACATTGGGAGATCATCTTCAGGACAGATTGCCATAGAGCATTCATTCCTAACCTCAGCAGTTCTGTGGTTTATATACATCAGGTCATTCAATGTACAGAAAACAACATCCACACTGCCATAATCCAAAATAAATACCATCACAGAAAAGTACTGTGAGAGTACAGTACAGTGATATATATATATAAAATAACTAGGTCTATCTGATCACTTCCTCATATGAAGAACTGTGAGAATTACTTTTGAAAAGAGATGTGGAAATCTTCTTATGCCTATTTTGTTCTCCAAAAAACATTAGAAGCAAATCAGTATTTCAAGATCTTCGATGTAACACTGACCCCTAAACAATTCCTCCCGCAAGCATGGAAAACTGTAGAGAACTGATCTTCTCCATACTTGCATTGAAAATTTAGTCACAAGATTAAAAACAAATCAACAAAACGATCCTTGTAAAACAATCAGCTCCATCTAAATCTCGAATAATTCCTTAAATAGCAGCTAAATTAAAACTCAAAGGAATGTCGATGAATACAGACTCGTGTCATTGCTATAGCAAATGTGGCCGCCATCATTATTGATAGACTTTTCTCAAACATCTCTGATACAAGGAGCAGCATTTACAGTAGGACCACGAGTGATTTCACAGTAGGTGAACCAATTGGTTTCCATCACTTTAGATGATTTACAGGACGTAAACGAACAGTTCTAGATCAGACAGACAGAGTAAATGTGTGTTGTGTAACTGGGGTCGTACAATCCACATTCGGTCAAACACATATGAGTGGGGGTGGACGATGCTTTAGGCTTTTTTCTCTTGCAGGGTTCGATGCAGCTCGTCTGCGTCCTCTGCTGTTTTCACGCGTATGAGCACTGGGACGGGCGTGCTAGGGTTCTTGTCGTCCACAGGAGGGTTTGGCACGCACACCACCATCACGTTGTTTTTGCCAGTTCGTGAGCAGGGCATGGAAGAGGGCACCATGATGTTCAGCAAGATGTTCCCTATGAAAAAACAGGGAAGCCAGTAAGCACACATACAAGTTCTGTTACGTGTACAAACTAAAGCTGCATAACTAAAAAAGAAATTTACAGCCCATTTCAGGGGTGGCGAACTCCGGTCCTGAAGAGCCGCAGCCCTGCAGAGTTCAGCTCCAACCCTAATTAAAACTCACCTGCCTGTAGCTTTCTAATAAGGCTTCAGACCTTGATAAGCTTGTTCAGGTGTGTTTGATTAGGGTTGAAGCAAAACTCTGCAGGGCTGCGGCTTTCCAGGACCAACGTTCGCCACCCCTGGCCTATTTCATACATCCCTTTAAAAAGGGATTCTTTGACAAAAAGAACGTTCAAAAGAACAACATTTATTTTTTAACATTCTAAATGTCTTTACGCTCTCTTTTGATCAATTGAATGGGTCCTTGAAGTAAAATTTGTTTTTTTATCGTGCCGTAAACATCTGAATGGTAGTTTATTATGCTTTCCTCAAACAGGGCTGTTGCAGTGAAGAAATTTCCCTTGACTGGTGATTTTGAGAGGGTCAATAATCGCAATATGTAATAGCACCATTTGTTTATTTATAAATGTATCTACATAATTAAGCTCAATGGTATATTAATGTGTAAAATAGTAAGTTCCAATACAAGAGCCTTTTCAGTTGTTGACATTTCAGCAGTTTGAGTACAGGGAACCTTGTCTCTGCATTTGACACAGGCTGTCAGTTACATCGTTATGCCAGTAGGTGGCAGCAAGGGATCCATCTACTTATTAACTGAAACATTTAAAAACGCTTCATTCATGAATGAAACAAGGTGTTGAAATTCATTTAATTTTGAACACCTTTTTACAAGGCTCAATCGATGATCAATGCATTACCTGGTTATAGAGTTGGGCGATACGGAAAACCGGTTTGAATTGTGCAAATGATATGAATTTTTCAAAAAACGGCCTATTGGTAGTTACAAGTGTCTAAGCGTTAATTGAGAGGAGATCCCTGTTAACTGCATACACTTCTGACTAATAGTTGGAAAACATTTAGAACTATTAATACCACACAACTAATTCTTTGAT
This sequence comes from Cyprinus carpio, assembly GCF_018340385.1. Taxonomy (NCBI): domain Eukaryota; kingdom Metazoa; phylum Chordata; class Actinopteri; order Cypriniformes; family Cyprinidae; genus Cyprinus; species Cyprinus carpio. The sequence continues at coordinate 35,417,485 of NC_056575.1, read as the reverse complement.
TGGGCAAATAAACCAACTGCAAACGGCCGTTAACAGAAGCCAGAGACGCTGAAAGAAGTATCTGTATCGCAGCATCACTGTATCGCAGGTATTTAATAAGCACCACCTACTGTCAGAAGCCATTCATTTCAATTCTTTTCTATTTAAGTGATCACAATCAGTGACAAGTATAGTTTATCAAGTACACACACATACAAATCTCATGCAATAATAAAAATAAAAATAAAAATAATCACATCTGTTTGAATGTACCACCCGCTCTCGTTTCCCTTGCCTCTGCAAACCAAGACACTTCTATTTTTATGTGATTTTTGTTAACAGTTATTAGGTCCAATGATTGTAAACAGTCATTAGGTCCGTCAGACTTAAGATATTTTAGCGGTAACATGACCAAAAATATTTAAGACCCATCGAATCTGAATTTAATACATTTTGAGACTTTAAGGACCTGTGGACACCCTGGACCTAAATTGTGATATTAACTTTTTGAGCATTCAGTACACGTGCATTAAGTGTAAAATGAAGGGCATATCACATGGGCAAAGCGTGAACATCGTGGTTGTGGCGATGCTCATCATACTCTGTGGTTTGTCAGTATCACGGTATTACAGTATTGCAGTTATCGCGCCAGCCCTAACAGCAAAAACTGTTTTCAACATTGATAATAAAAATGTTTCTTCAGCACCAAATCAGCATATTAGAATGAGGTTTAGGGTGTGCTTTAGGGCTAACTTCACAACACTGTGTCGACTGTCAATGCCATTACGATGCCATTATTATGCTGCTAAACTACAAACTATTTGACTGCATTTCATGAAATGCCCTGCAGGGGGATCCAGATTTCATCTAATAATTTGATCTCTTTTAATTGTACACACCATGTGCCTTGTATCTAATAACTGCAACTTTATTTTACCCTGTGAGATAAAATGGTAGTGATAACTGTGATTACTCTCACAATTTACATCTCATTAATGAACAGAGCGCTTGACTATTGTCATCAATATCAGCCTGAAAAGGTTTCTTAAAAGATACATTTGTATCAGGATTCAGTTCACTGATGACACAGATGCAGACACTTACCCAGGTTGGTGTCGGCTCGCACTAAAAGCTGAAGTTTGCTCTCAGCCACCATCTTTAGATGCAGTGTTCCGACCCCTTTCTCTTTAAACTCGCCGTCCTTCTTATAAAACAACTTACACCTGCGGGAAGATCATTTTGAAATATAACTTATGAAAGAAACAGATGGTGTTTAAAAATTGAGTGACAGGACGTGATGTGTACTTTTTGGAGTAGAAGGCGTCTTTCTCCTTGATCTCTTTTACCACAGGAACAGGTGGCTCCTCTGATTCCTCCCCATTTTCATCTAAAACAGAAAAACAGAATTTATGAAAAAACTTTTGTAATACTAATAAAAAAATAATTATTATAAAATGTTAGTTCTGTGTGAGCACCATTTTGTTAAACTATGCATCAACTGCAAGTTCTAACTGATAAAATCGATAATGAGAATAAGATATACAAGATTTAGCCAGTGGATATCGAAAAAAAAAAAACATAACACATCAGTCCCATCGATACTGATTTTAAACCCAGAAACAGAAAACAAAAAACAATTCTTTGAAACAAAATATTGAAATAGGTGCTTGTTTCTTGAACTTAAGACTTAAAGTCTGCATGAAATCAAAATTTATAAAATTCATTTGTTAGCACCTAGTCTTGAGGTGAACAATGTATCAGTTAATCCACTGAAAAAAATTGTTTGTCTTGGTAAACTTTAATCAAAATTAACATTAACATTAGCTTCCACTCTGGAATGCCATTCCATCTCTGATGACGTCAGTTTGACGGTTGGGCAGAATGTGCTTAACCACGCCCCTCTAACCATGCCCTATATTCAATATTCCATTCCAGTTTGAAATACATCACTATACTGAAATAAAGTCGGCAGCAGCTTCCGGTTCAGGTGGACTTTAAAAATAGGCTATTCAAATATTCGAAAATTCAAAAATTGTCCCAAAATGAAGTCAATTTTGGAATTTTGACTAATCAATCATCAAAAATTGTTAATTGCAGCCTACATTATTGTTTAAACATTATTTATTTTTTTGTTAGCAAATGAAAAAATGATGTTCTGAACATTAATGAAATTACATTTCTACAGCATCTCTACTGAAAGAATCAATTATTTTCTCCCACATTTAAACTTAATTGTACCATGTTTCGACCATTACACAGAACTTCCCCATAACAATTGATACATCAAGAAAAATATCGTAAAGATAAACACTAGCCTATATTATATTAGACTGAAACGAAACCGTAAACTGCCTTGAAATGCAAACTAAATGACACCACTCACAATTTTACAGTGAAAACCTGACCTATGAATGTGAATCAGTGTGTTTGCTGTATTAGTGAATAAGTGAAGACACTCTGCATGTGCTGCTCAAGTACCTGCAGTCTGACTGTTGCTGGCTACATTCAGAGAGGATGACACCGCAGGACTGACACTATTGACCGCTGTTCCAAACACAGATACGCTTGAAGAGGAGGAAGAGGAAGAAAACGAGAAAGATGGTGCACCACTGGATGCAAGTGCACCAAGCACAGAGCTGTCCACCTTCTGGCCGAAATTAAAGGAGACGCCTGGAGGAGCTACGGCTGATGGTTTGTCTGCTGCAGCACCATACTTGTCTTTGAAGGAGAAGAGCTCTGGCTCTGCACCGCTGACAGTCACAGTAGCACCCGTGCCGGAAACAGAAGCTACTGTTCCGCTCGTCAGAAGCTGCTTCTGCTCCCCTCCAAATGACACGCTATCCGCCCCACTTTCTGAAGCACCACTGCCATATTTCTTCTCGATGCTGGCCAGGTGTCGCTCGTAGTCACGAAAGATAGGATTGAGGTCACACAGGGGGTTGTCATTCACATGCTTGGTGATCCAGTCGCGCACAGAGCAGTTTAGTGCGGTGAGCTGCCGGCTGTATTCTTTACTGCTGGGGGTGGAGCCATTAGAGGTGACATCATCTTTGGGCTTGGAGGAGGTGGAGCTGTTGAATGTTAAGGGACCTGAGGATGAAAGGAGAGGCATAATGGTGACTAACTGCTCTAAATGATGCTCATTCTTCCTCTCTGACTGCAGAGTGTTGTGTTCAGAGCAGCCAACTCAAGTCATATGACCTGATTTAATGACAAGTCATGAATAGATATTTGGCCTATAAGAACAATGAAAGTTGGCTGCTACAGACAAAAATCTGTTTTTCTTAAATATGTTAAGTGGGGGGAGATTGATGCGCCTGAATTAAAATTCTTTTTCAAATCTCAGTGTAGTATGCAGTGACTAGTAGCCATTTGTAAAATGATTTCCGAGTAGGGTAGATGGACACATCAATTAATTACATAATTATGTTTTGTCAAAACTTGTGTCATACTAATTAATTTCCTTGGTTGTGTTACTGTTGAATTGAAAGGAAGCCAATTCTCAACGTGCTCAGAGCTGGGCATCGTCAGACTGGGTTGGTGCCACAACACTAAAAATACCAGTTTGTGGTTTATAGGGTAAACATTCACTGTGATTGCCAAATGAAGAGCTGGAATAATGCACAAATACAAAAGCAGCTGAGAATACTTCTGCCAAAAATAGACTATGAATTGAGAACAGATCCAGAGTGAGCCACAGACAGTTGGATTTTTTATAGGGCTGCTCGATTATGGCAAAAATCATAATCACGATTATTTTGGTCAATATTGTAATCACGATTAACATGATCATGAGTGATTTATTTGAAGATAGTGATACATATCAAATATGCATTTCCTGTAAATAAGGTTGCTATGACATCTACAATTTAGTGAACAGCGGAATTGCAAACAAACAAAAGTTAAAATTATTGAAAATAATTAAACTGTCAAGTAATAAAAAAGCAAAGGACAAATACAATAGAAAAGATACAAATGAAACAAACCGTGCATTAATGCATTTTTTTTATGCAAGTCTCAAGCAGTATGATTATTTCATTTATTCACTACAGTATTTATTATTAAGGTCCCATTTCAGTTTAGCTCTAGTTTTGTATTTATTTTATTTTTTATGAAATGGTTCATGTGGCGTGGTACAGCCTACAGAAATGAATAATCAAACAAAATAAAACAGCCCGCTGTCACTTTAAGAGCCGCACGGATCTAAATTACTGTTACGCGTATTTTAATTCTCAACTCTTTACGTTCATTTATTACATGACCGACGAAGGTATACATGAATAATCACCAAGCATAGCATTTTGACACAGTTTTGCGTGTATTTGATCATTTAGGCACGCACCTTGAGCTCAAAGATGACTTTACATGTCCGTGTTCTGTTCCGTCTCTGAGAGTATATCTCTTCCTGAGGAGAAGCTCAAGTTCTCTTTCATGCTTTTAAAAACATGAATAAATATACTTCTATAAAATCAAGTACGTCCCATTTTGCAAATGTCACGTTACACGATTTTACTGATTTGCACGGGAAATTGGGCTTTTATGGAGGAACGAAAGTGCATCGCTGCAAAAGGGGGCGTAATAATCATTTTATCTCGATTATTGCATTTTCATAATTGTTGGAGGTCAAAATCGAAATGTTTTTTTTCGATTTATTGCACAGCCTTAATTTTTTATGAAGGTGTAAAGAACCCTATAAAAAAATGATTTGTGAATGTAGACCTGTATTGAAAACCCCTGTGCTAGACCATTCTGTCCAAATGAAAACCTAAATCAATGAATTATTAATCAATCCACATCTGCATTTGACCACTACATGGTCTGATCTATGCGTTCAAATTTATATATATAAAACAAGTCTAAAATTAACATTTTGCCACACATGCTGGTTGTTTTTTTTTGTAATCAAATAATTGATAAGAGCAATGTTTTCCCTTATTTTACAGCAAAAAGTGTAGATCATTAACTCTATTGAGTCCTTTGCTGTATATCAACATGGGCAGCATCTTGCTTGAAAACTAAACCCTGAAAGTGAAACCTACATTGGAACTAGGGCTGCACGATTATGACAAAAATCATAATTGTCGATTATTCCCTTGAAATTGTAATTGCGATGATTATAACAATTAACATTGAATGATGTTTATATCATTGTTTTATGCAACTGCATGCCGTATTTTTATATGAAAATATACAAGCTGAAAACGCTCAAACTAAAAATCTTTTAGTGCTTTTCAATAGTATAAAGCCTCAAATGTCAACTATACATCGGATTGGTTTCTTCTTTAAATTATAAAAAAAAAAGATAAAATATGAATGGTATTATAGTGTTATACTAAAACTAAAATTAAAACAATGGAAAAAACCCTTAAGATAACATTTAGAAAGAAAGAAAAAAACATCTTAAGCACACAGAATAACAAGTGGACTTTGAACGATTAATTGTCACTTTGAACGATTACGTAATTGTGGCATCTGTAATTGTAATCGTGATTAGAAATTCGATTAATTGTGCAGCCCTAATTGGAACCACATTAAACATGACTTTTAGCATACTACTAAACTAAAATCATGACACTTTAATAAATATAAAACTACACAGAATTCTGTCAGCTAGTTCAGCAAAAACTAATGATAAAAATTGGTAAAAAATAATCAACAACAAAGTGACCGCACTTTAGTGGTTAAAATGAGAGGTCTCAGAGAACACTGCTGTAAAAAAGAGAGCACATTCCATGTTGTCACGTTTGTATGCTTATAATTTAGCGCCATGCAAGCAACTACGGCTATTTTCATGGCAAAAAATAAGTGAAAGAACAGAAGTGTAAATAAGTAGCTAACATATATATGTTTATGACAAAATAAAAAAAAAAATTCATCTGGCCTCACTTCATTAAAAATCTTTTAATAAAAATCAAACAAAAAATTAAATAGTACTCAAGTAATTAAAACCATCAGAGTATAATTATGTATGCTTCAGAGATATTGTACTCTGGCATAAAGGAGGATTTAGTAAACAAGTTAAGGCTGAAATACACTACATGGCTTTTAAAATATCAACAGACTTTAAAATGATTGGCATCATACACTTCACAATTTTGTAAACAGTTACAGAGGACAAACTGGCCATCATACACTAAATGACTTAGGATCACACTACCACAAGTAGAGATCGACCGATAATAGGTCTTACTGATATCTTATATCGGTTTTGTAATATTGGTTTCAAGGATATATGGCGCTTTAAGAATTGTATGCAAAAAAAACGCTATTATGGCACTGCATCTTGAATAGAGATAGGTCAACAATGGAGTTATAGGTAAAGTAACTTGACTTGCTTAAAATGATATGCTTTATTTAACATATCAGCCAATAATGAACAAATGAGTTGTGTTTCATAAATGATTGATATGTAGTTTAAGCTTGGAGTTGAGAAATACAGATAAACTCAAAGAGAGTCACACAATCCATAAAGTCACTCCCTTAAAGACAATGTTACATGAGGTAAATAAGACCAACTTACATAAGTGCATGTTGGAAATAGACATGTGCCGGTATTTGGTAATGCTATAATGTAACGATAATGAGCATGCACCATATTGTTATCATGGGCACTTCAAAATAGCTAATTATTCAGATTTTTTGATTGCATTTTAAGAATACTTCTCCCATCATCTGGTCACACTGCACACTCTTATGTAAATAAGCATTGATGAGAAGCACATGAAGTGCTGAATGAAAGTGCACATTCACTATCTGACCGCAGGTGATGCTGAACAGCAGAAATGCAGCCTTTACGAACAAAGCAGCTGAGCAGGGCTAATTTCTGAAACCTATTTAAATGATTTAAACAGCCATTCAGATTTGTGTATTCGCTATGGTGTTCATCACAGCGCCAAATACTTAAATATTTAGACTTAACAGGCTATTTATTTTCAAAATTTTTTTATATTTTAATCTGGACTACAACATGCCCCAGATATTGTTTGAAAATATTTTGATTCTTTATTGTTCAGTCACACTTTACATTAAGGCCCCATTAGTTAATTCATTAGTAAAACAAACTGCCAATGAAAAAAAATCTTTTAAACGTTCATTAACCTTAGTTCATTTCCATATTTAATAACACGTTAAAATCAAAAGTTGCTACTATGTTATTTAATGAACTCCAGCTAACATGAAGTAACAGTTGTATTTTTTAAAAGATTAATAACTTCTGTAGCTTTACAATGTATTGCTCATTGTTCATGTTAATTAACTAAGGTTAACTAATGAGATCTTAATTGTAAAGTGTTCCCTACAGCACAATTTGGAGTGTCACAGTTATGTCACATGCAGTTGTTAGCGCATTGTGGTGGCAGAAAAACATTGGTAAGTTGAGATTTTTATAAAATACTGTCAAAGACACCATTTAAAGCTAAATGCAGACATTTAAACGGACAGACTATGGATGAAACCTGCTATGATTACCCTACTTTAAAGAAAAAATTAGATTTAAACAATAGGTCTACATAATATTCACAAATGCAGTTAATAGGGGACAAATTGTATCAGCCCTACAATTACAGCATGAAATAGATTACTATTTAAACCTATAGCGTTTATCTATTTTATCTCACAATTCTGACTTTTTTTCTCGCAAATGCAAGTTTATATCTCCTTGTTCGGACTTTATAACTCAATTTAACTCAACCATAGCAAGTTTGTCCATTCTGAGGGGGAAAAAAGCCAGAAGATTATAAACTCATGATTCTGAGTCGAGGGTAAAAGAGAGAATGACGAGTTGATTTTTCTAATCAGAATAATCTCGGAATTGAGAGGGAAAAAAGTCAGAATAAGGTTTTAAATTTTTTATTCAGAATTGTGAGTGGATTTTGATGGAAAACATGAAGTTTTTATACTGTCACATGCCTAGGTGGAAACGAACCAACTTAATTTAACTACCTCTGTTGTTTATGCAATGTTATTATACTCTCGTAAAGCTGCCATTCAGGAGACTCGTTCACTCACCTGATTGACACTCAGGCATGTTAAAAGCTACATTTTCCTGGGCATCAAAAGCCAGTACTGGAAGAAGATCCACTCGCCTAAATTACATTAACAGTTTCTATATGACCTTTATTTCGTTAATAAGCATCCAAGTATTTACAGTTCTGTGGAAATTAACTCTGCGAGAGATCGCGATTTGAGTAAACGTTCTGTGTAAACGCACAGATAAAAAATAGTTTTTTTTTGAGTTTTGTTTAGTTTAACTCTGCGAGAGATCGCGATTTGAGTAGTTTATACTGGTCGACTGACATTCTCTATTGGATCGACCAGTTGCATAAATTTTTTTTTCACCAATAAAGACATTTTCCATTTACTCCTTGATATTTATTCCTTTATTAGCAGTTATATATTACTGTATTCTAAATTAATTAGGCCTATGTTTATCCCAAACTTTAAATGCTTTAAAGGCTATTTTATGCCGCCACAGTTTAGCTCACCACGTGAACACTCGGGAACCGCACCGGTGTCTGGCAGCACTGCTGCTTCACTCAGTAAGGAATATAGGTAGTTTTGCTGTATTCATTCAGTTAGAATGCTACTTGGCTTTAGTTGACAAAAAAGAAATCTAAATCTTTTCCTGGGGCATACAAAAAAAGACCAAGACTGTGGATAGCTATGCGGTTTGAAGCTAACTTACATAGATCAACGACAATATGACCTATCACCTAAAAGCTGGTAAGCGAGATATAAATGTGTCAGACAGCTTACATGTTAATGTCGAAAAGTTTTATATTTTATTGCCACTGGCGTGTTTTAGGCTATTTGGGTTTTTTGTGTGTTTTTTGTGTGAAAACGCCTAATAGATCGGCTGGACAAAAGTTCCAAGCTTTGAAAGTAAAGAAGAATATACAGCCTGTTAAACCAGAGCTTTTGTTAGGACTTTTCATTATTTGGCAGTTTTAGCAATATTTTTTGTAGCGTGTGGTGTGGTCAGGTGCACGATTGTGACTGTCACTATAGACCTAGGACAGAGCTCCTCACTTTGCAGTTAAAAAAAAAATCACTTAATTTTCAAAGAATTGTTTTATTATTATAGTTTTATGTAAATGGTTTTTTCGTTGTGTTTTATAAATGCTCTATGACAATTGTTTAATAATTGTTCAATCAAATAAAACATCGCATATTTTTTTTTTTTTTTTTTAGTCGACTGATCGTTGCGCAGGACAGGACTTTGGTCGACTAAGCATTTCTTTGGTTGACTACAGCCCTACTTAACAGACAAAAATACTATTAATAACTTCTAAAATCGGCTCAATATATCAAATGTTTGCTATCCTCCAACTGGATGGATTCATAATCCGAAGCTAAAAAAAAAAAAAAAAAAAAAAAAAAAAAAAAAGTCTATGACCATCATTAACTACTTGATTTTCTATGAAATCTGTCAACCTGCAGACTGACTCTGACTTTCAGCAACTAGCGTCAACTTCTCCAGACTGTAAATAAGGGAGAAAATCTGGGCAAAATCGTGTAGTGTGTTCCAGCCTTTAGACAGCGGGTGTAAATAATATGGTCCAAAACCATTTTCAAAATAGATAATACATTTTCTCTAAAACATTAAAGAGCTTTATATTAAATGCTTCAAAAAAATTTCATGAGCATACAGTTTAATGTGGCTGCCATGTCAGCAAGGGAATCGTCATAAAATTTATGCACATCAAATCAAACAGACTGCAACAGAGGATGTAATTATTGACTAAAATATTATAATTAATTAAAAGACAGCACAGTAATTCTCAGAAAAAGTGTGCTATGTGTTTCATGAATCTTCTATTACTTTTGCAATTTATAATCAAGTTACCAGCTAACCAGTAGCTCATTTTATGTACTGGTCAAACTAAATTTCACTCAGATTCAGTCCGAGGCAAAGTGTTTATTTTGGAACCTGGACTTACTACTGAATGCCCAGCTCGTGGAAAAGACTTACCACTGTTAGTTTTAGCAGACGTGGGAAAGTTAAAACCAGCAAAAGATGGAGCCACCGATGCTACGCTGCCATTGGTCAGGCTGGACAGAGGCTTGAAACCAGCTCCATTACCGAAGCCCGAGAATAATGTCGTCCCTGTGGCCGAGGTCAGAGAGAACCCCTTAAATGCTTTGAAAGCCCCTCCATTCTCTCCCTGTGACAAAACATCAAAGCTCATCTATAAAACACCCTCAGAACACATGACTTGATGTCTGCTGGGACACAAGAGACACGTTACCTCTGCTCCTACGTTACGACGCCTGGCTTTCTTGATGGAGCGATTCTTCATCACATCTTCACTAGCAATTGAAAATATTCCTGCCTGAGAACACAAGATAATACTTTCAAAAAAACAAAAAAAAAACATTCTTGATTGAAACAAACTTTAATATACTGGAGTGCTTCCATTGGGAAACACTTGATGTTTGACAGTGAAAGTGTGTAGATGCTGAAAACAAGTTGCACACCTCCTCTCCTTCATCTTCCTGATCCCAGTTCCTGTCCGTCAACTCTTTTTCCGCAATCCGCTTGGCCATCACAGCTCAGCTGTCAAACACAAATAAAATGGAGAAAGACTAGATTATATTAAACGTGAAATACATTTAATTTTTTTGTTCTTTCATCACATAACTATACTTAGTTTAGATTTGAAAATGGCTAGTTTTGCGGCCCTGTTCTGTTAACTAGCTTTATGTGACCTGCACAAGCAGGACCAGTTCCTGGACCACAATTCAAAGATCAACCAATTATTAGACACCTGAGTCTCCTGTTCTTAACCATACTATTAAATGTGACTCATTAAAGATCAGATAACATTCAAACCTGTATCACAATAACTAAAACAACTCGAATAGTGCTAAACTTCCATCAGATTTTAATAACATGACTCATTAATTAATGTAAGGTCTTTGACGTTACGGATTGCGCAAACTACCGGCAGATGAATATTAGACAGGTCAAACGGGATTTTAATCGCTTAATTTCTGACTCAAATCGCATTATACTACATTCGCAGTGTTCTTATAGGTTTATACAGTGTGTTTATGTGAATGTGATGCTTTAAATGTGCTAATGACGGGCCGGTTTTTGAGTAAATATGAATATGATGTAACAGGAATCAGTGTGAAATAAACCACTATTTAATTAAGTTAGATACATACCTCACGCCGTCTCCCGCCAACCGTTCACGCCACGCACACAGTATCAAGTGTTTGAATGATGACCACGGGAACCTCACGCATACACGAGCAGGCCGCGCACTCACACCGCCATCTTACAAACGCGTCTCACACTACGCATGCGCACACAGAAGCGGCACCCCGCGCCTCATACTGCGCATGTGCACAGAGCAATAGCGGCCAGAAGGCTCTGTGGGAAATGTAGTCTCTCAGTACAGCATAGGGTATGGAGTCGTGAAGAAAACGCAAAGAATGTTTACATTTGTTTAATAATAACTTGTAAGCTAAATAACATTGTATTGTTTAAACTTCTTATATTTAAGTAATAAGGTTTAGTATTTCTTATATAGTCACCCTGAAAGGGACAGCACACATTAGCGTTACTATGTTTACTAGGCAATATACACACAACGTATGTATATAAAATATATTGCTGTTATACTACATGATAAAAACATATATAAAATTTTCCTTATTATTTTATTATTTAGGCCTAATTCATTAAATATGTCATCCTCACACTAAAATATCGAGTCCTTAATCACATTAGCTACATGAAAATGTTTCCAGTGCTACATTAATCACATGGGCATTTACTGTAGGTACATTTTACTTTGTTTAGCTTGTTTGTGAGATGACTTTGTATTAGTCCAGCATTGTGGCAGACAATTTCTAAGTAACCTGTTGTCTCCTTTAGGAGAACTAGAAATACATCTACCTCCAACTGCCTTTCACCAGCTCTTGTCTCCCTGTAAGAAATAAATAATACAATTTAATTAAATAATTCTGTGTGTGAGTGGATATTTTGGCTGGTTACTTCATCCAGCATTGTTTCCTCCTGTAGGCAGAGTTACAGGCACTTTTGGTTACAGCGGCATGGAGGAACAGATGGCTGTGTTCCAATCTCTCAGGATCCCACACTTCTGTGCCAACTCAGAAGCAGGTGTTTCAGAAATCAGGATGTAATGCCAGAGGTCCTGAAGGCCACATGAGACCCCTGACCAGCTGGATGTGAGAAAGTTAAGGTCTGTAGCCATCATATGAGACTGACTGTGCTGTGTACCATAATTTCTAATAATTAAAAGTGAAAAAGACAATTCATTAAAGAATATAGAAGGCTTTCAGACAGCATTTCCTCCAAAAGATTTTAGGATACATGCTGCGTTTAAGGTAGGCTAAACATTTTATTTTTTTGTTCATGCATTTCCTGGGCATCAAGCTTGTGACCTTGGCCCTGCTAGCACCATGCTCTACTGTTTAAGGTACAGGAATGTATATATATATATACTAATATATATATATATATATATATATATATATATATATATATATATATATATATATATATATATATATATATGACTTAATGTCGAACATTTATATTATGAAGCACTAAAGAGACTGTGGATGTCTGGACAGGATCTCTGTTTATAGCCAAAGATATTTAAGTTTATTAGTTTGTCAGATGCTTTTATCCAAAGTGACATTTAAGCAAAACAATACAAGTAATGATAATATATTTAAGTAATAAGGTTTATTAATACCTTAGGTTTAAGTAATAAGAAGATTGTTCTATTCTAGTACTCAGTTGAATTATGGTATCATAAAAAGAGTACTAGAATAGTACATTCTTTTTTACCAATAATCTTTTTTTCACTGTACATGGTTCTTTTCTTCTTTGGAGATTGAAAACAGGGGTTTCAAACTGGGGTCTGGAGACCCCCATGGGGCCACCAGGGGGTGCAAGAATTTCTGCAGGGGAAAAAAAAAAATAAAAAAAAATAAATAAAATAAAAAATAAAAAAAAAGAAGAATTTTTAATGCAGTTTTTAGGGCTGAATAAAAAAAAAGAAGAATTTTTAATGTTAATTAAATGTTTAATGTGGCTTTAACACATTTAACAAACTGAATACTGTTTCATCCCATTTTCTAAAGGCTGAATGAGCAAAATAAGATTAATAGCTATTATTTTATTCTATTGACATCAGCTTTTAACAGTAAGACATAACACACACACACACACACACACACACACACACACACACATATATATATATATATATATTTATTTATTTATTTATTTATTTATTGTTAAAAATGAGTCTTTAAATCTCTTTCTTTGTATTGTACTCACGTTCAAGAATACGTTAAAAAAAAAATGTTTTTACGTTCAAAAAATGTGATAAAATGATTTCAGTTTAAAAAATAAAAAAAAAGAAGAATTTTTAATGCAGTTTTTAGGACAAATATCTTCCAGATAATATCAGAACAATTAGCAACAATTGGCATTACAACAAAAACAAAATAAAAGCCTGTTATTTTATTTTTGGAAAAAACAACCAACAAACATGCCTTTATCATATCACAAAAACAAAATAAAAGCCTTTTGTTTTATTTTTGGAAAAACCAACCAACCAACATGTCTTTTATAATATCACAATATTTTACTCAAACATTGGGTCTTTGTACAGGTAGATGAAAATAGATGGCTGAATTTATATTATAGGAAGGGGTCCTTCCCGAGGAATCCTTATATTTGGTTGTCCTTGGCATCAAAAAGTTTGAAAACCCCTGTTTTTAGAGAACCAGGCCTAAAGCAGACTAAAAGAATCTTCTATGATATTCAGCTAATAAAACTTTTTAAAATCTAAATGGAACCTTTATTTAAAAATGAAGAGTTAAGTATAAGCGAATAGAACAGTGGAGAAAGCGTAAAAGCTGTGATTTAGGTAAGCATTTTTCAGCGTTTCTTATAAGCACTGTTCTGAAGATTTGAAAGAGCTTTGGAAGAGGCTCTTGGCGGGACTCCAGTGTTGGCCAATTTCCAGTTTCCATTAACAGAAGGACTAAAATGTTCATAAATCTTATAGGAATAAACTAATCTCATGTAACATCCACTAATCTCACCTTTACTATTAACATAAAGTTGAGCCCATAGTGCAGCTTATTCCAGTCAAGATCCACCCACTTAGACAGAAACTTAGACACCCTTATTTAAAAAAATAAATAAATAAAATTCCCACCCTAAAAAATAAAAAAATAAATTCAAAATTTTGTCAGTCTAAAAGTAATAATGCAGTCCATTTTCCTGTAATACCTACATGATTCTGATTATTTCTGTCACCTATGACTTGACTATAACCTTGACTTGAAGCAGTCATGGGTTCTCCATTTTTTTAAATGATTATTATTATTATTATTATTATTATTATGCTGTCTGTGTCTGTAATTTTGTAAAAAAAAAAAAAATAAATTCAGATGACATATTTAAATGTCAGTCAGGCAGCACAGATCAGTGAAAGTCTAATTATGCAGATTTAGTTAACATGCTGTAATTAGAGGAGTGAATGGACAAATTAAGAGGAAATTTAATTGGTTTCTTTTAATGGAACCATCTCTCTGGCATTATCTGCTTGTCTTTGACCATTATTTCAGCACCATAAAGCCCCCGCAGTACAATCAGTTTAATCTTTTAAATGAAAGTTGTCATTGAAAACAATGATTACATTAAAATAGCCTGAAGATGTGAAATCTATAAGTGGTTGTGATGAATATTAAAACTAAACAGAACTCAGTCTACAACATTGTATATTTACACCCATTAAATATGAATTTTGAAGTTTTATTGAGTAAAACTTATTCAGTGTCAGTGACGATTTTTTTCACTTATTGTTCTCTTAAAGATGTATTATACCATGAGAGATGTTTCATTCATCAGGCTTTTGCTACAAAAAGCTTTTCTGATGGAGCAGTGTCTGAACCATAATGTCAAAAACTGTGATGATATGCATTCAAATATATCTGCCTGTCATGTCACATTTATGATGAAGCTTGTCACAGATGATGAAGCGTGTGTTCAAGTGGCAATACAAACCGCCTCAGAGTTTCAGGAGAGCTTAACTCAGGATATTTAGCATATGTGTCCTGTTAGGTTTGAAAAGTCAGATATTTAAAAAAAAAATGTGACAGGTGTCAGAAAAAAAACAAGGGGCAGCTCCATACTCGAACTCATAGAGCCCACATTAGCACTGCTTCTCTATAGAAGTGGGGGAATTACAGTAGTTAGAAATGCATAATGGTTGGCACGCTCCTGATATTGATGCATTTTAGTGATTTCATGTTTATTTTGCATGTTAATTCCACCCATTGTCTAGCACGTGAGTTCATTATGTGATAGTCATAGTGCTGGAATCTGTACATGAAGGTTACGGTGTGATCATCAGATCTCCGCTCTCTGCCGTGATGCTTACAGTAAGAGCTGAGCTCAAGTGACGCACTCACATCTGTTCCAGGAAATTCCGTTAGTAAAGTCAGAGGGTCTCTCAGGACAAGATAATGTGCTGGCAAATATCTGATGCCATTCATGTCATGACCAGTCATTAGCTACACAAAATGTAAAGGAAACTTGGTGGAATTGATCACATTGTGTGTTTTATAGATCATGTTAGGTTTATTGTGCTGATGTTACATGACTTTAAAGTCAAGTCATTTTTTTTTTTTTTTTTTACCAAAATGTACATACTTTGTGTTTGGCACCTTCTTCTTTTTGTTTTTTAGGGTTAGACCCAATCCTGGATTGTTCCGTTCATCTTGGAGTTGTTGTCATAGTAACAGATCCG
The DNA here is from genome assembly GCF_018340385.1 of Cyprinus carpio. Taxonomy (NCBI): domain Eukaryota; kingdom Metazoa; phylum Chordata; class Actinopteri; order Cypriniformes; family Cyprinidae; genus Cyprinus; species Cyprinus carpio. The sequence goes on along the minus strand of NC_056575.1, from coordinate 35,401,700 downwards.
TGAGCTCCAGAGGTTTATTTCATGTAAACAGGATTAGATTGTGGATTTATAAGCAGAGTCGATACTGTCTGACCCAGATGCCGCATAAATCATATGAACAATCTGTTGAACCAAGGACAGTAATAATTGAGTATTATAATAATAATTATAAATGCACAAATGACGGCATATACAGGATTTACAAATACTTGAAATTTCAAAATACAGAGTTTGTGTAATAATCTATGTAAGCAACTGAAAAGTTGGTGTTTTAAAGGCAAAATACTGTAAGAATGCTATCTTATAAAAAAGCTTTAATTTAGTTATTGTGCAAAACTAATATAGTTACAGTCAAAATATATAGTTAATACACATGCAATACATTAAAACTACCCCCCCCCCAAAAATAAAACAAATAGAAATGAAATAAAATATAGAACATTTTAAACTTATTTTATTTCAATTAGCTACCAAATCAACATTTAACAAATTTAACTTGATATTCTAAAATAATTAAAACTGAAAAAAATAGCCTACAATAAAATGACAACAACAAAACACAACAAAATCACTAAAACATGTGCTAAAATGAAAATAAAAATATAAAATAAATACTTATGAATAATTACAATACATGTACATTTCTTCTAAATTCTACTTAGAAATAATAAAAATGAAATTGTGAAATTTAATTAGCAAACAACTTGCCAGGACTTTTTTCAGCTACTGTGTTTCTTTGCTCTTATAAGGTCTTGAAATTCTTTTTTAAAAAAGACACTTATATGAATTTACTGTATATATTATAATTCCTAATAAAATTGTTCATCTATATGACTTCTAATTTTTTAAGAGTATATGATGTCATTACATTGCTGACTCATTACCAGCCAATCACTGCATTGCTGATCATGGTTTCATGTATCTTGTCATTTCCAAAAAAAGTGTTTGTTTCATTTCAGCAATTATGTTTACTGCCAAAAAAGTGCATAGTTGAAATAAAGTTGTTTTAGAAATTTTTCATGTCCTGTGGTATGGCATGCTTTTAAAAACTCTTTTAGAAATGTGGTAAATTATTTTATAGTTACTGCATGCAGCTTGCATAACAAACAGAGACCACATGACCATTTGAAATGAACTAAAGAAAAAAAAGATGGAAAACTTCTAAAAGATCTAAAAATGTAGGCTACTCTCTTCAGAATGCTTTTTGACTTCCTTCATAAGCACATACATTAAGAATAAAAAGATTGATAGTCAGTTGTAAGTAAATGCACTAGACTGCCCTTTCTACATCACATTAACTTCCACATCACATTCATCTTGTCCTGAAAGCTGATTGGCTCTCATTCATTTGGCTGGTGTCTGTCTGGATGCATATGCTACAGCCGCAACTCCTGATAGGACAGCAGGGCAGAGCAGCGCGTGAGCACGCCGTAATGCTCCAATGACATTTTGACTTGTGTTTAGAGGACTGAAAGGGGCGGAGGGCGGATGGTGGATGAGAGAGTGGATGGGGGTTGGTATGGGGGCAGGGTGGGGTAAACCTTTAACTGGGATAAAAATGATCAGCTGGAGGGGAGAGTACTGTGAATTGCAAAACACATTAGTATGGATGTTCATTTTATAACTTTGCTGTAAGGGGGTAAATCTAATATTAATACACAGTCAGAGTTTTGCTTCATTTATGTTGTATGAGTAACTGAACCAAGCTATTCATAGAAGTAAACACAATAAACTTTATCTTCAGCGATAGACGTAAGATGTCATGTTAAATAATGTTAGCAAGAAAGTAATTTATGTCAAAGAGATACATTAGGTAATGTACAAACAACGCAGATCAATAGAAGTAGAAGCACTGTTACAGACTACCAATAAAGGCAGTACAGAGGCTCATATTTGCATTTTAATAGCTGGAGGGACTTGTGTTAATTTAAGCTATGTGGGGGTGAGGTCTGTGAGGGGCTGGTGGGGTCCCAAACCTTAACGTCAATCATACAGCTCACACTTAATCAAAATACACACTCTTTGGTCTCTCCCTAATCAAAAAAGATAATTTAAGAACAGCCAGAATTACATATCATTTATTGGTCGAATAATATATACATACTATATGATGAGCTATTCATAAACATTTCAAGGCAGTACCTTGCCAAAACGTCTGTTTTGTATTATTATGTTGTTTTCAAACTGTAAAACTGTAACCGATTTACAGCCCATAAGTGTATCTTTACCAACACATTTTGGTGAACATTTGAAACTATTTCTGCTGTTTTGTAGATATGTGTGGGAGCGCGCATGACTCCATAACTGAGGGAGCGCGTTCACGTGACAGAGGAAGGGAGAGTTCTTCTTTTCACTGCTCCATCCGGGAACTTTCCGAATTAGCATTGACAACCAAAGCGCAACTTTTCCCCAAGCAAAGTGAAATCAAGCCGCGCACTCGGACAAAATATAGTTCCATATTTTCAACTCAAAGTCTTAAAAATAAAGCCGTACGATTCGGATAGGTCGGATAGGCTTTTGCCGTGCGGATTTCGGAGTGGATCTATGTGACTGCTGAAATCTTTAGACCGCCTTTTGAGCACTTTTGTTAATACTGGCGTAAAGTGGGTGATGAGTCTTACGGACAGTAAAGAAGCGAGAACTTGCTGTGCAACCCGAGTAGTTCTTGCGATTGTTATTGTTGCTTTAAAAATATTTGTATTACGCCACAAATAACGCGGATCGCGTCGAAAGTGGGGGAAAAGTGCTTCTGAAGTCGGAATATGGAGCTACAAGGCCTTCAAGAAGCATTGAAAGTAGAAGTCCAATGTCATCAGGTAAATAAAAATGGCATTTTGTTGAAGCTTTCCCGGGACTTCTTATGTGAATACACGCTGGAAGACAGAAATCCGCCGTGTTCGAACGTTTTAATTTGGTTGGAATTCGTAGCCTTTCAGAGTGATACAACGGTAACATTCTTTCGCCTTTATGACGCCATAATCACTTTGAGCACAGATTGTTGAAACGCTCTTTGATGCACTTTAACGCGTGCGGTGCGTTTTTTGCGATTTGCACTAATAATGCGGCGGTTTTGTGTAGAGATCGGGACGAGACTTGAATATTTATGAGGTTCAAACGGACTCGCTGCTCGTCGCTTTGTTCCTCCCTCATATCCTAACTTGAAACACTTTAAACGAAACGTCTTATCGTTGTTTTACTTCGTTTAGAAACAAGTTGCACAGATGAAGCCGGACCCACAGGTAATTCATTTTATTTGAAGCGTCGAAGAATGGGGCATTTACAGTGGGTGAGAAACTTTGTCGGCATCAGTAGTTCTTAGGGTCATTCGCAATGCTTTGTCCTTTACGTGACTTTGCCAAATAACACACATGGTTTTGTCAAGTTTTCAAAAATATTTTGCTTGTTTTTTTATTTATTTTATATTTATTTTGTGCTGGGAGAGACAAGTAAGCTACATTAAAGGCAAAACAGAATAACATCTCTAAGTGAAAAACAAGTAAGAATTCACTCATGTTTTCAACATTGCTACGTATTAAGTTAGTGATTACATTTTGCGTTACGCGTGCATTAAACGTGTTAGAAACATATTTGCTCCCCGACCCCACAAAATGAATTAAAACTACTAGAAATCATCTCAACTGCTTTGTTTACAGACTAAAATTTGTTTACACACGACATTTTAGTAGGTCGACACGTTTCTAGGGAGTTTGCTAAGGAAAGTTACTCACTCAGACAAAGTTGCATTTAAACGTGTACTTAACCTAAACGTACTTATACGATACTTATCGACAGTCTTTCCAGAGGGATTTTTTTTGGTCACATGACGACGTGGTCGAATTTGATTCGATCTCTGCAGTTCACTTTCACTTTTTTTATTTTTATAATCGCGACTTATAAGTAAGCTAATCTATTAGCGTTCCGATAGCTATTATTTATATGTTTATGGGTAATTCATCTGTTTGGGCTAGGTTTGATGCGTTTGTTCGAGAGCCTCTCAATCATTCACTGAATTCGTCTGTCAGAATGAATCCCACAGAATGACGGAATTTTGAGTCCGTTCGATGGCGGTTCAGGTCAAAACGAAACATTCAGCACCTCGGACAGCGGCGCACGCCTGCATTTCAAAGCGTTTGACATGTCAAATGTTGCAGCTTGTTTGTGTTTTTGTTAAATGTTTGTTGTGAGGCTTTTTGGTGTACCTCATTTTGATAGTGGAAGCTTCCATTTTGTGCTGAAGGGGTGTTGGTTTCTTCCTAACATGGAGCAAAAGTCTGCAGAGTTTCTGGCTGGGGGGAGGGCTCATTCATGGCCATTCCAAAGAGGGGGAAGGGAGCAGAAAACACTAGTCAGCATCACACAAGACACAACACACAAACCTCTGTAGGCCTTATAATACATTCATTTTGAGCTTCTTGTAATTAATAGTGCCTATCACAGTTAGAATGCTTAATAATACTTATTATTTCTTAAGAGTAAAGGAAAGGCATTAAAATACACGAATACATTAAAATACACTATATATCTGTTGTTTTACCTAATGTAAGTATGATATGTTAATTTTATTTATAACTGTAGATTGTGTAATTATGTCAAAGGATTTGTTACAAGGCATGATGATGCCTCTATAATGCATTAATAATATAATGCATTCAGAGATCTAAAGCCAAGAGATTTCAAAGCGTATTATTAATACACAGCTAAATGTTAACCATTTAAAAAATAAAACATTGGCTTTCACAAACCAAATAAAAGCTGCATCTTTGGAGTTCAATTTATACATTTTCATTTCACATATTTGTCCTGCTTATTTTAAAAAGTGAATTATGTGTTATAAATGTGTGGAAGGTATGCAGTGGTTTAATAGATAATCTAGAGTGTTGCAAACTTAACCACAACATTTATATGCAAATTCTGAGTGAACGTTGGAGTTTTGCTGTCAGAATTAAATGCGATTAATTGTATTTGTGAAAATATAGTCTAACTAGAAATATGTTGAGCTGTAACTGAACATTATATTGGACATTTTTTGGGCGTCTGGGCCTGTACTGACCTATCCTCTTTATATTTCACTCAAACTTTCATTTGAAGGAGGCTTGAAATGCAGATGAACAGGGGAAGCAAACCCTCCAGCATTTATTAGCTGAGAACATCATAATCGTGGGAAGCCTTTGTAAGTATCTAGTGTTCCCCGCAGGGCTAACGTCTTTCATCCACATATAAGTATCTATCTTAGCTTGTTAGTTTTTAATACATATTGTGTGAGAGGGTTTTGTATTGTTGTCTTCTTGCTAGTTGTTGCATCACTGATCCGGAAACGCTCATAAACTTGGTGTAAGTCTTGAGCTTTGATTTGCTTGCTTCTACTCAATTTTTGGTCTCTCTCAGGGCTTACAAATCCTTCTTAAAATAATCCCTGTGTGTGTTCATGTGTGTCCCTCGTGCAGAGTGTAAAATGAATCGTGTTGTTTTTGTCTTTTGGAATGAAATAATATTTCCTTCCTGCAAAGATGTCCCTGTTTTCATTAGCTTGCAGGAAAGGCTACATTTGCACTGTCTGTTTATTCAGATTCTGTTACATTTCCATGTGATAAATGAATAGTTCACCCAAAATCTCATTTTATAGAGAGTGAAGAAAGTACAAGTTTACAGTTGCATACGTTATTTGCATTAGCACAAATGCAAGTGACTTGTATCTCTTTGCCTGAAAGCAGTTCAGCGTCCTGTCCAGAGTGATTTGTGTAACTCTGTCCCACAGACTGACAGCAGCTTTACTATGTAAAAACATCTGACTGTGATTGTAAAAATGTATTATAAATATATTATACACTTGGAAGTAAACATGTGAAACCTTGGAAGTGTGAAATCTCACAGATGTGGTCACTATTGCACATCAGTATTTGGAAAATGGGTTCATAAAGGATTTTCAAAGGGTCCTCTTTTGTGTTTTTGCTGCATACATTTTTGTACAGAAAATTCAGATTTGGCGAGATAAGGCTTGCTGTTAGAACACATGTTTGTTAGCATCATGAAATGGATCTTTATGGCACATATAGGAAATGTATGAAACTGTTCCTTAAATGATACACAATGTTTTTCTTAACATCTTATCAGAGCAGAATATCACAGTCACTACTGGTCACAACATACTTCTTCGTTTAAAGTACACTCAATCCATTATATTGGCAAGATTGATATTTTGCAAAGTTCATCCAGATTTGATCAGGCACATTGGTCGTATCTAATAGTAACACATATCAAGGGCAGCAGCAGTGCGAATCATTCAAGTTCAGACATGATAGTGTTAACTACACAAACCGTTTATAGGCCCAGACTCGAGCTCAGTGTGTGAGGCTATAGGACCTGAAGGAAACATCCAAAAGCACATGATGGATGACCAGCAGAAGCTTCCTTTTAATGAATTTAATTGGTTTGTACCGTTTTTGATCTGTCCTCTTGTCTCATAGCAACACTGTCTGTGGTAAATCATTCATGCGGTTATTTCTGTTGATGTATTTCACTCTATTATTGTGAAATGCAGCTGTAGCCATTCATTCACAATCTCATAAGACATTAAGTCACATAAGTGATTTGTGCCATGCTTTTAAAATAGTTGTGACGCAGTAGAGGTTTTCAGACCAAAGTGATTAAGGCTGTCATCTCCATTGTCTTAATATTCTTCTCAAGATAGCAGTGCTTTTCAAAGACCTGATTTGTGTGTCCAGTAGGAAATATCTCCAGATTCTATCAATTGAATTTAACTGTATGTCTTTTCATTTGTGCCTCAGTAAAGACTCCATGGTGAACAAAACAACACTATTTTTGTAGCATATTTAATGTTTTTTCTACTTAAATGTCATTCCAAAAAAGTATGTGTGTATATTCTTAAAAACTACACGACATATGAACAGCCAGTATATAATAATATTGTAAGTCCTGTAAAATGTCATAAATTTTCTTTCAGAAGTTGTTCTAATCTTGTAGGAGCAAAAAAATAAATACTTAAAGGGATACTCCACCCCAAAATGACAATTTTTTATCATTAATCACCCCCATGTTGTTCCAAACTCGTAAAAGCTCCGTTCGTCTTCTGAACACAATTTAAGATATTTTGGATGAAACTGTCCCATAGACTGCCAAGTAAATAACAGTGTCAAGGTCCGTAAAAGGTATGAAAGTCATTGTCAGAATACTCCATCTGCCATCAGACGTGCAATCTGGGTTATATGAAGTGATGGGAACACTTTTTGTAAGCGAAGTAAACAAAAATTACAACTTTATTCAACAATTCCTTTGTCAACAGTCTACTCTGTGTCTCTCCATATCACCGATGCTGCTTATGCTCTTCTGTGTCATCCGTGTTTTTGTGGTAGTTGAAGATGGATGTTATTTTTACGGGTTTGGAACGACATGGGGGTAAGTGATTAATGACAAAATTTTCATTTTGGGGTGAAGTATCCCTTTTAGCCCTATTCGGATGGTAATTGTTTCTCAGGGGGATGTAAGTGATTTCACCATTTACAAGGGGTATTTGGTGATTTAATTGCTGTCCGAATCCAGGATGTCTGTGTTTTTCTCTCACCTGCCACATAAAACTCCCCAGCCAAATTACCTACTGTTTTTTGACAAACATTTTACCGATGTCATGTGGTAATTTAATTGCTGTCCGAATCCACATCTCTGAGTTTACAAGAAGAAGTCGATTAAAAATTCAGTGCTTAAACCCTTTTTGTGCACTCCTGAACACCGTACGGTACGCTAACTGTTTTACTCCGGTTTAATTTGCATACATATTTATTTCTGAAATGCTTGAAAGTATTTAAAAGAACAATACTTCATAACTGCTCACGGCGACTGGGAGCAGAAAGAGAAGAAAAGAACGCAAACATTCGAAATGGGTTTTTATTATGGCAGCAGCAGGTATGCAATACAGTTTTAAAATATGTATTATAAACAAATATATAGGCTACATAACTATATCACATGTAATTATATACAACTATAATGTGTCTTTTTAAACAGGAGATTTAAATAATCAAATAATAAATAGGATTATATATTATAAAATATGCTTGCAATGATAAGAATAAATTTTAAATAAGTATTTTTTAAATGCGTTTTACACAATAATAAGAATACATTTTGTAAATAAAATTCATTTTATTTAGCAGGCAATTATGTGACTGGTCACGTGAGCAGCACGTTCCCAGGTTCGTAGCATCACAGAACTCACTCCTCCTCTGTGAATAGATCGCCATCCGAATTCATGAGTTTTATCACTGAGGTAATATGTTAATTTATTTTTACAGACGTCCAAATGAGAAACAATTACTGTCCCAATCAGGCTTTAGTAAAACATCCAAACAGGTCTTTTCAAGAACTTGTGCACTATATTATAATTAATTAAAATTGTCATACTGAAGATCTTTGTTAGGAGGAACAGACCAAAGTAGTTATTTTTTAATAATAATTTTTTTTGTTTGTTTTTTTCATAGTAGCTCTCGAATTTCGAATTTACAAGTCATATGGACCATTTCTGTGATGCTCTTATGGTGCCTTTTTAGAGCTTGACAGATGTGGTCACTAAGAACTGTAGAAAATTTCTCCAGAGTGCATAAGGTTCATTCTGTCACTGAAATGCATCTGAGCTTAATGTCTGATTCAACACTCTGGCTTTCTCTGCTGTGAAACTGTAATGAGCTAATAAGGTAATGAGATTAGATCACGTTAGATGACCAATAGGATTACTTGATTTGAAGTTGACGCTTTCAATGATGACCGTATGGCTCTGTTCCAAAACCTACTTATGGTGCTTCATAAGATTTGGTTTTGGCCCATTTCAAAGCGGCATTGTGATGTGAAAAAACTCAATATTCAATATTCTTGCCCCAATAACACTAGGCAGCATCACATGAGCGTAAAGACACAACCTCATCTCATCAATCATTAAACAGTTTTTATGTACTTTATGCAGTGTTGGGGGTAATGCATTACTGCGAGTTATGTAATCAGATTACTTTTTTCAAGTAACTAGTAAAGTAACACATTACTTTTTAATTTACAAGAAAATATCTGAGTTACTTTGTTTTCCCATTTAATGACTGACACGTCTCCTGTCCCCATATTTGGAGAAATCAGAAGTACAGAGGCGTTGTGTGCACTGTGTGAACATGATGTTACTGTAGTTCTGGACTAAATGCGGATGTGCATTAATTCATCCCACTCGCAAAAAAAAAAAAAAAAAAAAAAAAAAAACAGATTTAATATTCATCATAATGAATTAAAACAGGGAAATGCAAAATCAGATACAATACATATGATACAAACCTGCAAAAATTAAATGTTAAATAACACCAATGTATCTAATCCCATTTTATTAACCAGTTTCTTTGCTGCTGTCTTTTGATGATCCAGTTCAACCATACTAATAAGCAAAAATGACTTTAGATAAACTAACAATTGTGCTTCATTGTTTTTTTTTTTATTGCTGAAGAGTGTTGAACCTAATTCTCCTGCGTTCTACTCGACAGACGTGGATTTACTTTTCCTTCGGCCTGAGGTTTATTCATTACACTTTTTGGTGTGAAAGGGCTTTTAGATTTACTATAAATAGAGGGTTTTTATATTTAATATATTTTTATATTATAAATATTAAAGACTTGTTATTTTTTAAAAAGTAATGTGAAAGTGACGCAATATTGTAATGCATTACTTTTAAAAATAACTTTTCCCAACACTGACCGTATGTATTTTTTATAATATAATATACTATAGTATAATTCAGTACCAAATAAAATCAAAACACATTGTTACAAATTAAAATTTAACTATTTATACAATATTTGGGTGTAACTTTTTATACAATATTTGTCTCTAAAAGTCTGAATTAGTTTCAGAAGGCAGCTGCCTATATATAATATACAGCAAGACAGCTTAGTAGGTTTTGGAACAGAACCAAGTCTGTCAGATTTACTCCACAATTTTTCTTTGTTGATTTTTTTTTCGATGTGAGGAGTTTGAAATATTCTTTTGAGAGAACCCAGCATACTATTTTGGAAAGCTGAAAGTAATCAGCATGGATGCTGGACACAGATCGATGTCAGTAAGGTTGCTCATGTGCTTTGAAGTTGTGTTTTTTTTTTTTTTAGTGCACTACAGTACTGTTCAGGAAGGGTCATGTCTTGTCAGACGTCCCACCCTCTTCTGTCTTCTAATCTGCATGCTCTTCTAGGCCGTCAGACTCAGTAGTGGATGCATTATTGAGGTGCCCTTAAAATACGTAAAGACTGTTTAATGATTGATGGGATGAGGTTGTGTCTTTATGCTCATGTGATGCTGCCTCTAGTATTATTGGGGCTGCAGGGTAGTGCTTTAGTAGGTCACCAACAGCTGAAAGTGTTTCCACATGTGTGCAGGTGTTTACTACTGCCCACAGACTCTCTTAAAAATAAAATAACTGCTTCTTATGCTTCATTAATAATGATGCTTAATGAAATAAAACTGAACACGTACTGTAACATGCAATGCTCAAAATACCAGTTCCAGTCCAAAAAAAGATCCTTTATGGCAAGGGTCTTCAACTGGGGGTCGGCAGCTGTACTGCAGGGGGTCCACCAATTAATGTGTGAAAAATGGAAACATGGGTAAAGAAAAACATTACAAAGTGATTTTTAAATGTAAGCACCCTGAAATGAAAGCAAGAGCTTCCTCAGTTGATACTGCAATGATATTATATTATTGGCAAAACAGATTTAGCAAACAAAAACATTTATTTTCAATGTGAATAATCATGATTAATCATTTGACAGCACTAAAAAAAATTCCTTTCCATTTAATTATTAAAGTAATGCCTTGTAAATAATCTTCAATGTCTCACTCTACATTGCTATTCTTGTCATGTTGGAAATGTTGCTTACACATTACATCAACACTTTGTTAGAAAACCCTCACTAATTTCAGAAACTCAGTGATTTGATTCTTAATTGTCCATCTCACAGTAAAATTAAAACATTTAGTTTTAGTAATCTAGTAGCTAAAGTTCAAGTAAATGTTTATTTGTCCATCTGACAGTAAAATTAAAATGTGAATTTTTAATAAACTTGTAGCTAAAGTTCAGGTAAATGTCCATCTGACTTATAAAATTAAAATGTAAGACGAATCCATTAAAATAATTTACTACACATGCAAACAAATAATGAATTGTGATTTCTTTTTAATCTCAACATACTGTTGTTATGATGCATAAATCTTAATTTTAAAAATAAAAAGTAATACACAGGCAGTGATGCATGTGCAACATCAATAATGTGCATAGTTCTGATCTACTGTCTTAACATCATACATATAACAATATAATTTATTCTTAACCATAAAATGATTCGTTCTATTAATACACTCTAAGATCTTGGTTAATTAAAATGAAGATCAAAAAAAAAAAAAAAATAGGAAAACATTATTGTCATTTGCAATATTGTCAATATTGGCATTAATACTGGCCAAATATTTTCCCTTAACGAAATTTCAGTGCATTACTAATTTTTGTGCTTTCTGTAGTCATGACCTTGAAGCCTGGTGAAGTGCCCAGAGCCCATGTGTGTTTCTTGTGGAACGTATGGCCCAGTTGGTGTTGTTGATCTGGCCTTGTGGCCTTTGCTTTCATGTGTTTGTGAATTTCATGAAAACAGAGGGTCTATCAGTAGTAATATTTTGATTCAGAGGGAATTTCAACTAAGCTGTGGTCCCAAGACCTCTAGACCAGCATCAAACCATAGTGATCATGGTGAACATCAAAACATCTATATCCAAGTGGAGGAGCAGTGGCTCCGTTTAGAACATTGACATTTATATACTGTACAGAAACTTTCTTGTCAAGGGTATTTGAGTATTATAGGATAGAAGCATAACCTTTATGATGGCACAGTCATGCTTACCATTGGTATTCAAATGCTCAGCATGTTTTTGCAGAGGAAACTGTTCTAGAGAAAAGCTCTATTGATTGTAAATGAACAATAATGAAGGTTAATTTCTGGAGAAAACATGCAGCATTTGAGTTTTTACCGAACGGAACAAAGTGTTCAGATAATTGATTTTATTCCAGTCAAGTAAAGGCTTGACTGCTGGTTCATATTTCACATTCTGTCACTAATATTCATGGGAAGTCAAACTAATTATAATTCTAAGTAATGCTGCTTTACTGAACTCTCATGACTCCATTTACGCAGTTATTCATGTGCAGAATCTGCAAGATGTTTATCAATTTAAAAAAAGAGATGGATAATATGTTTTTTTAATTAAAATATTTTATATAATTTTAAAAAAAAATTTATTTAGTAGTGTTTTGTAAATATCTACCATATGGTTTATTTTTTCAAGATTTCATCTCTCTTAGTTAAATAAAATGCTAAACTGCTTACATATTCAGCAACTTTGTATATGGACTGCATGTATGAATTGAATACATAAATAATAACAGATGGAACAGAAGTTGATCATGTTTAGTGTCTTGCTTTATCTATCAGGAGTCCAAGGTTGTTGTCATATTTAGTGTTTGTTGTTGCGTTAAAGGTTCAGAACTGGTCAATCAATGGGCACTCACATAGGCTGAAATAGAGAAACTGAGAAAATTAAATGTTAGTATGGTGGTGTAGTTGTGTAAGATCTTGACAGAAGACTGAAACATTGCAAGTTAAATTCTTGCACAGGTACTTTCCATAAATAGTAAGGGTGTATTGGCACACAAAAATTATAGCTCGTTGTGAAAATTAGCCCATGAATTACTCACCCTCAAGGCAATCCTAGGTGCATATGACTTTCTTCTTTCAGACGAATCCAATCGGAGTTATATTAGTGACAGTGAAAGTGAATTGACATACAGCCAAGTATGGTGACCCATACTCGGAATTCGTGTTCTGCGTTTAACCCATCCAAAAGTGCACACACACAGCAGTGAACACACACACACCAATAATAAGTGATTATTACGTTTTGAATCTGGATATTTTTCTTATAAAAACGCATCGATTCACTACTGGAGGCCTTTGTTCACCCCCTGGAGCCATGTGAGACATTTTTTATTATGGATGGATGCGCTTTATTTCACTTCTTTTGGAGTGATGAACTGCAACACCCACTGACTGCCATTAAACAGCAGTTAAAAGTTGTTTATTACAATAAATTGAATATTAACTTATTATGTTAAAATATGACACTGTTGTATGATTGTCAGATTCAGTTGATAAAATCATGACCTTTAAGGTGGGACAGGCCAAAATCATTATTTTATGGGGATGGAAACAGATATGTAAAACTAGCTACTTTTCATGTTAATTTGAATAGATTATTACACCCATTTAATGATTCTCGAAAAAAAAAAAAAAAAAAAAAAAATTTGCCCTTCAAATGGTTTATAAAAAGTCACGGGAAACAAGAGTACTGTGTTCATAGACTGTTATAAATGTCACTTTAGATAAAGGCTTCTTCTTGTTTACTTAGATGGTTTATCCAGTGTTATCTTGGCATTTCTAGCACACGGTGCTTCAGGGTTCATGACATTCTTCTCCTGATGTTGCTAGCGTTCAGCAGCCGGAAGGTGGCATGCTTCATATTCAGCATGCACAGATAAAGCAGCAGAGCTATTAATAGCTTGAGGACAGTTTAAACACACACCGCCCTCTGGGAAAGAGTCGCAAGAGCGCTCGAGTGACTCACTGTAAATAAAGAAAGCCTCACATGCTCTCAAAGACACTTCACATCTCCTGTCCGCAGATCGAACTTACGTTATCATTTAAAACACCACATGCCCTTGCTCATGCCAGTTAAAATGTGACTGAAGACCTTTAACTGAGCGTAACATTTTCATTACAGACACAGAAATGCATTCATATCCCAATATGATGGCAGACATACTGGAACGGATAGTCAGAGCTGAAGTTCAAAACCTGCAATGTGATGCAAGGCCAAAAATAAACCACTTTAAAACAGTGCAGCTGAAGGGTGATGTGATCGTTTTCATTGATCAGCGTTTGGTGTATGTCAGTGTCTCATGTGGATGGTTATTGGACTTCCTCTCACATCCTCTGAGAATTCCCAGGAAGCTTTGGAATCTGGAAGGATTCTTTAAACCATGGTAATCTGACCATGTTAACTGTGGTAATCAATAGTGACATCAGCTCCACTCATCAGATTCATTTTCCTTATGAGCGTTCTGGTGACACCAGAGAAAAGTAGCTATAGTTGAACTGTTTTAAAGTAGTCATGGAGTCTTTGTGAGCTTGTGTCTTGTAAAGCTTCAGTTTCACAGTCTGTCTTTGTAGGGTGGCAGTAAAACAGATGAGGGCAGAAATAATTGAAGAAAGAGAGGCTGTCCTTGTGCTGTCACTCAGAGACATGGGCGGAACAAAGAGCCACCCATCGTAATGAATGAGACTTTGATTTGTTTTTTTCTGACAAGGTCAAAAAAATAAAAATAAAAAATCACTTTGTCTGAAAATGGACAAAAAGACAGACACAGAAAAGAACTCCTAAGCAGTCGCTCTTCTGCATGTGCATTCCAAGAGGATGTGCTTCTTTATTTACTGTGTAAAAGCAGCATTTGTGAGATGAACATTGTGTTCTTGAGCTGTCTGCAGTGATGTTTAAAGGGGTAATTCACCCGAAGAACTAAAAGGTGTCATAATTAAAAGAATATTTGAGATTCAATACAATTCATGCTTAATTGATCGCATTTGTGGAATAATGTTGATTAATTAAAAAATGAAGACTCATCCCTTGTTTTCATAAAAAATGAGGTTAAGTTAACCTACAGTGGAAGCGAAGAGGGGATCTTGACATGATTTTGGCTTTTACTGTGTAAAGTCATATCCAATTTAACAACTTCATAACCCCTAAAACATCTGTAAAAATAGCAAGAATAGCTTTACAGCTTAAAATGCGAACATTATAATTTTATCCTTATAATAAAGATCCTTATATTAATTCACTTCCATTGTAACTGGCTTTAAAAAGGCAAAAAAGGCAAAAAAAAAGGCAAAAAAAAAAAAATAAAAAAATAAACATAATAGCAGTATATATATCTCTACTATATTCACTATAGCACTATATCCCTACACTAAAATCATATGATTGCTTTGTGTGAGAAACAGGCCAAATGTAAGTTGTTATTCACTGAAAATCTTTAGTAGCACTTTATTTTAATGTGTCTGTTGTATTTCCTTTAGTAATAAAAGTTAATTATGCATAATTATATAACACTAAATATATAACACTAAACCAAACCCCAACCCTATATCTATAGTAAGAACATGCTGTTAATTAATATTACTTAATTCTTAACTTAGTTCTTATTAATTGCACTGAAACAACGACACATAAAAATAAAATGTGACTAAATCTTACCCTCCATTAAAGCTCTTGTTATTTTGTAGTCTTGTTTTTCAAACATGTTTCATTCATGTATTTCATATACATGCCATAGCTGTTATCACGGGCTGTAAAGGACATTGGTATTTATTAGTATTGATGCCATTTTAGTATGTTGTATGTTTTCAGTACTTTAAGGGCAGAGACATATTCCCTTTTTTAGTGTATAAATGACAAGCACAGACACATTAAGCATAGACACATTAGGATTAAAGATAATAATCCATCTTGAGAAATAGAAAGCTTTGTCGGGCTAATGTGTGTCCTATGGTTGTGCTTTTTACCTGTAACATCCTGTTCTGGGATCCATTAACATAATTTAACACCATAACCTGAAAGCAAAACAAATGAATAAAAGCTGAAAGAGGTATTAGAAAGACTAAAGAACATGACAGTGTTTTTAACATCTCTTGAATCAGTTATGAGTTGATCGTGTCATAACAGATCTGTAGCCTCATCATGTGGATTATTCAAAATCACAGAAAGACGAAAACAAAAGACGATCAATAATTCTCTTCAGCATGGCGCTCTCAAGGTGTTTGAGTTATTATTGAGACTATTATTATTTAAATAAAATAAAATAAAAAAAAAGATCAAAAACCAAAGATTTTGTTTGTTAAAAACAAAAAAACACTTAGCCACACAATTTTATATATTGATGTTTAGATACCTTTAGGGAAAACAAGACAAAAATCATGCATGAATTAGAAAATAAATTGCAGGACATGGCTGATTTTGAATACAGTTGTTAAGGGCAATACGCTGTGAAAAAGAACTCAATGTGGTGCTCGAATTGAATGACACACACCTGAAGCTCACACACAGAAAACTACCTCTCTGCATGCAATCCTGAATTCAGTTCTCTTTCACGTTCCGTTGCTTTGAATGGTCAAATACAAACACAGTTATGTCAAAATGCCCAATGTGTGGAGTAATTAAACACAGTCGGTTATGTCATAAGTGAACATAAACAGTTGGGTGAAAACCGGATGTGTATCAATATATTGGATCTGTGTATTCAGCATAATAAACCTGCTGCTGTATGTATCATTAATGTTAATCAAACCATAAAGACATCTTTAAAACTGTTCACCTATTGGCCAGGTAAAAATTTAGCTTGTGTTGTAAAAAAATACAAACCCGATTCCAAAAAAGTTGGGACACTGTACAAATTGTGAGTAAAAAAGGAATGGAATAATTTACAAATCTCATAAACTTATATTTTATTCACAATAGAATATAGATAACGTCAAATGTTGAAAGTGAGACATTTTGAAATGTCATGCCAAATATTGGCTAATTTTGGATTTCATGAGAGATACACATTCCAAAAAAGTTGGGACAGGTAGCAATAAGAAGCCGGAAAAGTTAAATGTACAGTACATATAAGGAACAGCTGGAGGACCAATTTGCAACATATTAGGTCAATTGGCAACATGATTGGGTATAAAAAGAGCCTCTCAGAGTGGCAGTGTCTCTCAGAAGTCAAGATGGGCAGAGGATCGCCAATTCCCCCAATGCTTCAGCGAAAAATAGTGGCGCAATACCAGAAAGGAGTTTCTCAGAGAAAAATTGCAAAGAGTTTGAAGTTATCAGAGAATCTGGAACAATGTGCGTAAGGGTCAAGGCCATAACCATACTGGATGCCCGTGATCTTCAGGCCCTTAGACAGCACTGAATCACATACAGGAATGTTACTGTAATGGAAATCACAACATGGGCTCAGGAATACTTCCAGAAAACATTGTCGGTGACCACAATCCACCATGCCATTCCCCGTTGCCGGCTAAAACTCTATAGGTCAAAAAAAGAAGCCATATCTAAACACGATCCAGAAGCGCAGGCATTTTCTCTTGGCCAAGGCTCATTTAAAATCGACTGTGGCAAAGTGGAAAACTGTTCTGTGGTCAGACGAATCAAAATTTGAAGTTCTTTTTGGAAAACTGGGACGCCATGTCATCCGAACTAAAGAGGACAAGGACAACCCAAGTTGTTATCAGCGCTCAGTTCAGAAGCCTGCATCTCTGATGGTATGGGGTTGCATGAGTGCGTGTGGCATGGGCAGCTTACACATCTGGAAAGGCACCATCAATGCTGAAAGGTATAACCAAGTTCTAGAACAACATATGCTCCCATTCAGACGTCGTCTCTTTCAGGGAAGACCTTGCATTTTCCAACATGACAATGCCAGACCACATACTGCATCAATTACAACATTATGGCTGCTTAGATGAAGGATCCGGGTACTGAAATTGTCAGCCTGAAGTCCAGATCTTTCACCCATAGAAAAAATTTGGCGCATCATAAAGAGGAAGATGCGACAAAGAAGAGCTAAGACAGTTGAGCAACTAGAAGCCTGTATTAGACAAGAATGGGACAACATTCCTATTCCTAAACTTGAGCAACTTGTCTCCTCATTCCCCAGATGTTTGCAGACTGTTATAAAAAGAAGAGGGGATGCCACACAGTGGTAAACATGGCCTTGTCCCAACTTTTTTGAGATGTGTTGATGCCATGAAATTTAAAATCAACTTATTTTTGCATTAGAATGATAAATTTTCTCAGTTTAAACATTTGATATGTCATCTATGTTGTATTCTGAATAAAATATTGAAATTTGAAATTTCCACATCATTGCATTCTGTTTTTATTCACAATTTGTACAGTGTCCCAACTTTTTTGGAATCGGGTTTGTAATATGCCTGTCTTAACCCACATGTTAAGCATGTTAAAAGACGATCGTGTCTATTAAAGTTAGTTCAGATCAATAACAGTGTTTAGTTAGTCGATCAACTATAGGCAGTTCTACAGTAGGCAGCAATGTTGTTATTGTTAAAGTTGTATATGGATGCTATAATAACCTTGAATCAGATGCAGATCTACAACTGTCGTTTTGTCTAAATGAAATGTCACATAAACTTTCATAAATGTCAGTAAACTTTGTTGATGTAAAGAAATGTGCATGTTGTTTTTCGGTAGATTGTGTGAGTCTTATGTAAATATGTTTATTCTAGGGATGCATGATATAAAATTTTTGCAGATATCAGATATACTGATATTTTTCAACTCATTTGGCCGATAGCCGATGCTGATACCGATATATATTTCTTTTTGTTTGTAGTAACACCAAGTTTCTCATGTGCAGAAATCATAAACCATTTTATTTTTAATTTTGAGCAGAAACTAATTTGCTAGAACTAATAAACATTATTAACGTTCTTTTTTAATGAGAGTATATTGAAACCTTTTTTTTCCAGACAGATGCAGTTGAAATGTTAACATTTTATTAGTAGATTTAACATTAACAGATATTATAACAATAATAATATTTAAGGTATAAAAACCTCCTTGTATTTAAGTTTTCATAATCCATTTGAAGAAAATATATATTACATATTAGTGAATAAACCTGTGTATATTAAATTATTTTATTTACAAGTGTTTTTTTATATTTTTTTATTCACATAAGCTACAGTATAGCTTCTGATCATTAAATCAAAACAGACTTGTGAATTTATGACACCAGTTACTGCTTTGTTTATTCAGAAACACAAGTATCTTAATGTTATTGGTGTATTTTTCATTGAATTACAAGTAGCCCTACAGCGTCCCCTAAATAAACAAAACACCTTACTGGATGGGCATTTGGCCCCGGTGGAGGCTGTTGTTGCTGCTGCTGCATGCGCTAGTAACTGTTTAACCCACTGCACATTGGACATGTCATTCTGTATGTACTTTCTCAAATTAATTGCAGCAATCCTAAACAGTGAATCCAATCACCAGGGGGGCAGTTGTGGCCTAATGGTAAGAGAGTCGAACTTGTAAACCAAATGTCGGAGGTTCGAGTCTAGGACACCATACTTGGCTACACGTCATGTCACTTTCACTTTAAAATTTAGGCAAAAGTTTGCTTCAATTTTGATTAAAATGCTTATGTGGTATTATTGTTAGTAAATTATTTGATTTTTTTATTATTTAAATGGCATTTGTTCATATTTTTTGCCGATGTTTACATTTTAAGCCTTTATCATCCAATTCTGATAATGTTCGGATAATATCATGCATCCCTAATTTGTTCTTTTTATAAAATGTGAAATTATTTATGATGAAGAATGAAACATATTTGGCCTTTTTTTCTTGACTGTTAAAATTATCTTAAGGCTCCTTCATGTGAATTAATAAATTCCAATAATTTTTTTTTTAATGTGGCTCGATCCAGAAATGTTTGTGAAAGAATCGTAATGTTGAACCGGTTTTTCCCCTCGCAATAGTAAAACAACAGTAAAAGACAGATTTCCTAGGAGAGAAATCTAATCAAGATTTCATGTACGCTTCCATTGGAAATAAATGTTAGCAAACATTGAGGAAACGTCAAGCATGCAGAACATTTTCATCTGGAAAATGACACTGGAAATGATGCAAGCCGTTCGTTATACAGCAAACAGTGGAGTCAAACTGAACTGAACTCAGGCCGTCTTGCTCCACCACACACAATAAAAGAAACAAGATGTAGTTTCACTCGTCACATTCACATGCGAACGCCTGCTATAGTTCAGTAAAGATTGATTTCTTGAACAGTCATAGAGGCTACAGGAGCTCACATATGGCATTTCATTTGTGTGTGTGTAATGAAATAGTGATGCTTTCTGAGATGAAGTGCTGTGTTGAATCTCACAGGCAAAATGCAGAAGCATAGGCAGCTGTCTAAATATTGATCTGCAGCTTTTTTAAAGCAAGAAAATGATCAGTTTCTGAATATAGTGGAATACTCAAACTCACTTTCATTGTGCTGAAAAACTAAAGAGAGCTGTGCTTTCATCAGACATGATAAAAGAAAGAAGTTTTTGGCATTTGGGATAATTGAGATGGAGGCAATTAAAAGACATTGTCTTTTATTTGTTTATTGAATATGTTAAAGGGATAGTTCACACAAAAATTAATATTCTGTAGTTTTGCGTATCATTATGGTGCCTATTTCCATTTTAAATATGTCTCATTTGGAAGATTCACCACAACATAAAAACTGTAAACTGTAGTTGTATTTCCTGTCTAAGTTGGTGGTTCTTGATTAAAATAAGCTGCAGTGTGGACGAAATTTAATAGTCATGTCTATCAAACAGTCCCTGAGCAAAAATGAGAAGACATCTTAAAGCTCTTACTGATGGGCTTGTGTCTTCTGATGTGTTGATTGATGTCCACACAGTCTTATCATCACAGAGAGTGGAGGATTGGCTCATGTCCTGTTGTTTGGCAGGAGGGTACTGGTGTTGAGGCCAAATCACACACCATGAGGCAGACCCGGATTATCCCATTCTCCAGTGGGATCACCCCATGTGATGGGAGGAGGTGCTCAGGTCATTTGGATGGAACCTACTCTGCATCTTCTACAGCTCTGTAGCTCTATAAAGCATGAACCTTCATATATTCTCCAAAGAGTGTTTGATGCCAAATTAAGCCCCTTTCCACTAACAGGGTACTGTTACCCAGCCCAGGACTGTTTTGACCATGAACTAGTCCATTAAACCTAAAGGTCTTTACACAGAAACCATTGACATCTAAGGGGCTTGAAGAGATATTAGGAGATACATTTTTTGTATAGTGGGTTATTGTTTAATTTTAGTTCAAGGCCCAGAAACATAGTAAGGATATTGTTATAATAGTCCGGAATTTATGAAGCTATGATAATTTTATGAAGCTACTTTTTGTGAGCAAAGAAAACAAAAATAATGACTTTATTCTGCAATTCTTCTCTTCCATTTCAGTGTCTGCCGCCATTCACAAGAGTTCCAAGATGCATGTGTGTGCTGCTGCTGATGTAGAACACTCATGCTGCACATTGTTTACAATACAAAACACAAAAAGTATTGGACTAAAATAGATGGGCTATTTTAATGATGTCCTTACTACCTTTCTGGGCCTTGACTGTGGTAGTTCCCTAGCTGTCTGTGCAGTGTCAGAAAGCTCTCGGATTCATCAAAAATATCTGAATTTGTGTTCCGAAGATGAACAAAGGTCTTCCAGGTTTGGAACGTAATTAATGACAGAATTTTCATTTTTGGGTGAACCATCCCTTTAAAGTGACTCCCTAAAGGTGTCTAATATCTGAGAGCATTTCTTTTCCATTCCATTTATCAGGAACAATGAAACTGGAAGCTCAGTGTTGACATGAGACATGTGGCTGATTTGTTTAGCCTGAGGCAAGAGAACTCAGAGCGCTTCATTATAGCATTGTAAAAGTCTTTAATGTGTATACGTCAGACTGTCAACTAACCCCTGTCAACTCACTGCTGCTGAGTATGCTGGAAAATGACCCTTGTATATGAAATGTCATATACATGTCATGTGTGTGTATATAGGATATATACACACACACACACACACACACACACACACACACACACACACACACACACACACACACACACACACACACACACACACACACACACACACACATCACTTTACTGTGTGGAAGAATATTAATTTAGGTCAAACATGGTAACAATATTTAACTAATGGATTGAGACACTTAACTGATCTCATCCAGATTTGCCTTCAGGAGGTGATGTTGCTCATTTGACTAATAAAGTCAGCCAGCAGCGTGACAGTACTGTAGTTCAGCTGTTCTTAAATATAGCGTCATTTTTTTTTTATATGTTGCAGTGTAGCATGATAAATTGCAACACTGGTTTGCAAACTCTCTATTATATGGGATGTCTGATTCATTTAAGTGAATCAGTTTGTTTTGATTTACATAAACTGATTCCAAAAATTATTCACTGATAAGTGATTCACAGGTAAACGATTCGCAGGCATCTTTGTGGCATTAAAATTTTGGGATACACTTAATTTTATATGACTATTTGAATTATTTAATAATATATAAATTTGATGTTGCTGTTCATAGAAATGCTTTTGTGTCATGTGGTGTTTGTATTGGTGGTAATTTAATTGACTTTACAACTTAACACACCACACAGCTTTTGATACAAAACACTTTTCCGCAAACAAAAGCAGGTTCATTAGAAAGCACCACTTACTCCATAAACAGCCTATTTTATACTGATGGATCTGGCATGATTTTTTATTTTTTTTACCTTCTTACCCATGTGCCTTGAGCTTGTTTGGGGGGTGGGGGGGGGGGGGGGTGACCTTTGAAAACAATCAGCAGAGGGAGCAGTGAATGGTTGTGTCCAGATGCCAGTCGTGAGTTTCCTGTGGATTAAATTGATCCTCAGAAACAATAGAGCTCACCGCATGCATTGTGAGGGAATTAATGAATAACATATGAATAATTTCCCCATCCACACCACTTTGGTGAGCTTTTGCAGTGATTTTAAATGACTTTTGCGACACCTATGCTGTTTCTTTGTCATAAATAAGGGGAAGAGTTTATGAAGCCCTACAGTCTGTCCTTATTGGTGAATGTTTAATTTCCAGCATATCCAGCAGTAATGAGAAACTCAATGCAAAAATGGTGACAGAAATTGTAAAATACCTTTCACAGTCAAACTACTCATAACAAAAAGTTAATAAAGATGTTATAAATTGAAAAATCGGATTTGTTTGTAACAAAACTATTAAGACTAAATGTAACGTGTATCATGAAAACGTGAAAAAATAACACATTGTAGGAGATCCACACCAAAAGCAATATCTTGACATGGCACAGGAAAAACTGCTAAATTATTATTATTGATATATTATGTAATTTATATTATATTATAGAAGTATTTGTATCAAGAGTAATGCATTAAAACTTAATTTCCTAAGCAACGCAGCAGATTTTTATTTTGTTGATTAAGCAACATAGTGACAACACTTTGCATTCAACAAAAAACTTGAACACAAAATTGTGATGTTAATTTCAGTTTCTGAGAGAAGTTTACATACTAGAGCCATAAATGAACAGAACATAAATGACTATACTTACTAAAACATCATGCATGTAGTGCTACTTTTACTGTGCAATTTGTACAACACACTCAAAAAAAGACTGAGAGTGCATCCTGATGTGTTTCTACTACATTAGCATGTTTGTTCGATGTGCAGATTTGAGTGGATTTTGTAGAACAGTTTTGCAGCTTTGACTGTTATCTGAAAAAAAATCTTGATGATGTATCTTGCACAGTCAGAGCAATGCAAACATCACACTGCAGAGGCAATGTGATTCTTCAGAGTCATAAGCTGAATATACATTATGAATATATGTGTCAGTCAGGGTTTACTGGCTGTAGGTGCTCACATGTGAAAACATATTGAAAAAGCTCTTTTACAGATAGACGACCTCTGAATATGAAAAGCTGAATATGAAAGACCTGTCTCTCCCTTTCTCTTGCTCCCTTCCCCCTCACAGTTCTCAGAAAACCATAAAAGCAGTTCAGAAATGAGAACAGAAATGGAATATGAAATATTCAGAGAGCTTATAGTGTGAACTGTGCTGATCAGAGCAGGAAAAGAGGGTTTCTGTGTGTAGAACAATGATGACACTTTCTCATGCACCGTCAGACTCTATAATACACTCTGTCAAAATTGGATTTTGTCTTGTTTTCCAGTACAATATTTAATTATCCTTAAACCAATGTATTTAAATGTACTTAAGTGGAATTATGTAAGATACTAAGATTTGTTATTAGAAAATAAATTGTTATTTGTTAATAATAAATATATTTATAAACTGTATACATTTTATAAGTATTAATACTAGTTTTATTAATAGTTTTTTTATTGTCATAAGCATAAACCGTAAATAATTTTTGTTAACGATTTATGCTTTAAAGCAAGTTTAGTGTATTGTTTTCCTAGAAATTCTAAAAACACTTAAAACAAGATACATTTCATTGTTTAGAAATAATTCTGCATGAGATAATTAATACTTGTTTTCAAAGAATATATCTTGAATTAACTTAAAGATGAATTGAAAACAAAATAAATAAGGTTTATGCATAAAATGTTGAAAGGATAACAAAAATGCTAAATTGTCCTGTTTTAAGGTTGTTTTACTGGAAAAAATACAAAAATACTGATTAGGAGTTTTATTTGCAGTGTGCTTGACTCTACACAGCACACACATGAAAGTGAATGTTGCTCTACTTTCTGCTTTTAAAGACTGTTTGATCATGTGCTGTATTATTTCCCAAGGTAAATGAGAGGAAATGGAAGAAGACTTTGAACAGCAAATAAACACACTTGCATTAAAGTGCACACTTAAATCTGAGTCCCTGAACTTGAGCTGATGCAAGAGCATGAAGAAGAATCAAAGCAGCCTCGCATTTTATATTTCATCTCTTCATTATGTACGAGCTGCTGTGTGCTGGAAATTGGGCAAATACTTTGATTATGCATGACAATTAGCATGTGCGTACACTACTGACATGAATTGCGCTGGTTCAAAAAGAAAACTCTAGGGACAAATGGCCTGTTAGATCTACCATTAAAGTTTTAATCCACTGCAGAGGTCTTAAGGTTATCAGTGTTTTCAGGGTTAATGACCTGCTGCTGTTTGTGTGTTTTGTGCGACAGAAGCTCGCTGTCAGAAGTTGTCCTGTGGGGACGGCCGCCAAACCCCTCGCCCTCATCAAGCCGCCCAGCCAGAGCATCGCCATCTCTGTGGTGCAAGCAAAGACTCCTGTTTCCATGGTGACGGCACACATTAATGGACAAAAGGCGTTGAGTTCTGAGACGCTCCAGACATCCCCCATCAACCTCCAAACACCCGCTGGACAGCACATCAGCTGCTCACAGGTACAATTACACAACACTTTACTAACATCAGCCAGCCACAAATACAATAAATTCATCCGAAGCACTTCCATCACAACCTCTACAGATATACTTCGTCATTCTGAAATAGTTCAGCATGAAACAGGAGCGGACCCTCAACCTCACGACACAATTACAGTAATGTACAACATCATGCATTGACAGATGATACATTCAACCAAGTGGGCTTCTCAGTGTGGGTCAGTTCTGCCTGGAAGTGCTGTCCCCTTGCACAAAGTGTGCACTTAAAGCATTAGTTCACTTCCCGAATCAAAAAAATCCTGATAATTTTCTTACCTCCATGTCATCCAAGATGTTCATGTCTTCAGTCGCAAAGAATTTAAGGTTTTTGAGGGAAACATTCCAGGATTTTTCTCCATATATTGGACTTAAATGGTGGCCAACAGGTTCAAATTGCAGTTTCACTGCAGCTTCAAAGGGCTCTACATGATCCCAGCCGAGGAATAAGGGTCTTATCTAGTGAAACGATCAGTCATTTTCTAAAAAAATTAAAATTTATTTACTTTTTAACCACAAATGCACATCTTGCACTAGCTATGCTATGCACGTCTGCAAATTCACACATTATGTAATCATGTTGGAAAGGTCACACACGGTTAGCTCTTTTTCTGTAAACTCTGGTTTAGAAAGGTAGGGTAGGGCAAAAAACTCTCAACATCTAGTTTGTAGACAGATTTTTGTTTTTCTGGTTAAAATTGGGATTGTGCTTGTAAATCAGTGACTGATAAGAATGCTTGTTATTGTTACTACTAAATAAAAATAACAAAATAAAAAAATGTCACTGTTGTAATAAAACTATTTCACTATTAAATAAAATCAGGGTATTTAATAATAATAGTAATAATTAATTTTACAGAAATTTTACAGTTTTTGGAAAACTGCAGGTGACCTATTAACATAGAGGCGCCTATAACTTTAAACCATTAGGAAGGTCTAAGGTTTTATCACAAAATATTATATTATTATGATAACATATACAACAACACTCTCTTAATTTTTGCCAGGAGGTCAGAAGTCTGTGCCTTAAATATGAAATGTCAGCCTCTTATACATCCACTGAGAAAAAACCCCTGGGCTGCATTTCCCAAAAGCATCATAAGCCTAAATAGATCATAGATCCATTGCTAACAATGGTCTCTACAATCAACTTAGCTTACGATGCTTTTGAGAAATGCAGCCCTGTACACTTCTCAGAGTCCTCTACTAAACTACTGTACATCCCTTTTCATCCAAAAGTGTAAATTTCATTAGAGAGAAATGCTAATTTCCCTATTTTTACCCAAAATAGGTTGGTGTGAGCATTACTGAGTGCTAAACACATGTAATATTTCATTTATACTGGAAGCTGGAAGGTGCCTTAGTGCAGAAATTCCAAAATTGCCTCATAGAAGTAATATATCTTATGACGCTCCAGTTGATCCCTAATGTGGATGCAGACATTGAGCTATTGCTGTAGCTGAATTAAAAATAAAGAGGAAAAATTTGATTAAACATGAAGACACACAGCTGCGACAAGCATGGTTTACATATACATACGTTTTATTCAAATTAATTGTGCAACTTCTGTAAACAAAATATTGTATTTTTAATTTTTAGTTAAGACTATTAAGATTGTTCTTCACTCACTCACTCACTCACTCACTCACTCACTCACTCTGTCTTGCCTTTTGTTGTCAGTTGTCTTATGCTATGCTCATATGTTTGTCCACAGACGTTTACAGACAAGTT
Organism: Cyprinus carpio; assembly: GCF_018340385.1. Taxonomy (NCBI): domain Eukaryota; kingdom Metazoa; phylum Chordata; class Actinopteri; order Cypriniformes; family Cyprinidae; genus Cyprinus; species Cyprinus carpio. The sequence continues at coordinate 35,374,796 of NC_056575.1, read as the reverse complement.
TTTTATTTACTCAGATCATACAACACTGGACACACTCAAAGTACAGTATTACGATACATTTGTTCTTCTGTCACTCATACTACTATCATACTATTTTGTTGAATTAATTGAAATAATCTGTCCACAAACTTCTGAAAAACAAAGCATTTTTTATTGTTTGGCAAACAGGTACAGTGTTTCAAAATATTGTACAGTCATCAGTAGCCTTGTTGTTTACATCAAATAAAAAATATGGTCTGCTCTGGTTGGAGTGTGTCCTGGTGCAGGTCTTTATAAATAATAGCACCTTCCCAACAGAAGAGACTCTTTATTCGCATGAGTAGTCACCCCCTCCACTGTTTCTTTCACTCTTCCTCCCCCTTCTCTTTCCCTTCCCCCTCCTTCATGCTGGAACGCTGTGATTGTTTTACTGCCTTTTATAGCTGTATTGTTTGGGAGAGTGAAGCTGTTTTCAGCTCTCCCAGCTGCCAACTGATTCAAACCCTAAAATACCCATCACACTGGAGGAGGAGAACCAATCACAGCCTTTTTGTTTTGTTGATGAATACAGGAGGGGGGAGACATCTCAGACCACCTGGCCAGTCATTTGGAGCCGGATAATAAGTTGATTGTGGTCCGGTGTGGATGCATATGCTAACAGCATCATTTAAGCACACATGTACCATATGAAGCAGTTTTACAAAAACAAAACAACAAGGATAAAACAGCAAATAGTTGTAGTATGTGTGTTTTTTTTTGTTTTTTTTTAAGTTTTATTATAATAATTATTTTTTTTATTTATGAGTGCCTTTCAAGACACTCAAGGACACCTTACAATAAAAAAATACATAATTAAAGCAGAAGAAAACACAATAAACAATAATACAAAGAAAAAGCAATACCCAATAACGTAACTAAATCACTCAGGATAGGCTAATCTAAAAAAAATGAGCTTTGAGATGCTATTTAAAAAATTGAGATACTAAAACTATTATGTATGTCCTGAGGTAGAATATTCCAAATCAGTTATAAGAATTAGCAACATCTTTACCAAAGTTTGTATGATTGGATTTGTAAATCGCCAGTGGATAGCAAAGGTTAGGGCTGTTGCATTTTTTCATGTGCACTCCTGACATATATTAAAAATTGTCACCCCCTCCACTGTCACCCCCTATCATTTTAATCATAATTGTTGAGAATTTTTTTTTTTGATGATATACAGTTTTTTGAGATGAAATAAGATTTGAGGAGCATACAGTACATTTAAAACAAATTTGTAAAGAATATTATTATTATTATTATTATTTATAAAAAAAAAAAAATATTTGTTAGAACATCCAAATGTTATATAGTTTGTAGAACTGGATGATAAAAGCATGCAGGAAGGGAAAAATTTGTATTATGGCTGTAATGTTTGTAAATGTTAGAATGTTCAGATAATATAGCTTGTCAAAATGAAGAATTTGAAGGTACAAGCAACAAAATATCAAATATCTATGCTTGAATGTTAGAGAATGTTAGATCAATCATGTACAGTTTGAACAGATGAAACAAGCCAGGATTTCCTGTAGCCCAAACAGTAGTGCATGGCTCTATCAACATCAATGATTGAATTCTCAGGGAAAGCAAGAAATTTGTACCTTGAATGCGATGTAAGAGGCTTTGGATAATAGCATCTGTCAGTCGCTATGTAAATTAAAATCACAAATGTTCATCACTACAGTATTTTGATTTGCATATAACAATGCTAGAGTGTTATAACTTAATTTTATTATTGGGGTTAAATTTCTTATTATTTGACTGTAAAACAATGTAT